>NC_089205.1:21880195-22040195 GCF_963930695.1 Labrus bergylta
ACTGCAGTTCCTTGAGTACCCACTTGACGCCGACTGCAAAAGCAAAGGAATCTGCAGTACTGTAGGCCATTTGAATATCAGAAATAAACATTTTACAAACATAGCTTTGGTCGCAAAAGCTAATTTCTTTATTTGTAAAAACGGTCGTAGGGTGGAGTTACTCATCCATTTTGTTTATATTAAGGATTAAAGTTTTTTATACATTTGGCTGTGGCTGAGTTAATCGACAGGTGGGTGCGTTGTAACGGTAGGAATCTTTTCCTGCTTCTCAATTAGCTGGAAGTTAGATGGAGTCAGCATTTTCTATGTGGCGACCGCCGTTGTAGGGCCTCATAACACCACTCAGAAACCGCTGGGTCACTGAGAGTACGTCCATGTTTTATATAGTCAAAGGAACCTTCAGGATTAACTCCTTGTTGGTTTTTGTCTTCTCACTGGATTTGCTACCAATGAGAAAATTACAGAAGATCAACAGAGTTATTGTTTAACATTAGTCCTCTGTTTAATCTCAAAGTAACCACAGACATTAAACACTTGTGTAGATATATGATGCCAGAGTTTCACCATTAATGACCCGGACACAAACGTGAGTCATTCCTACTGTTCAGACGTTCTGCTCAAATTTATTGCAGCTCTGTGTCTCACAGTCTTTGCTTCATAGTCCGCTCCATCAATCTGTTCAGACAGTTGAGGCTTTAAAGGCGATGGACGGATGAGTCACTGTTACACCCCAGAGACGACACACTCACACAGCTGCTCACTGAGGAAGAAAGACTTGTTTCACTACAGCCGAGGTCTCCTGTTGAGCTTAAGATCAGCCTAAGACTTTTAACTCACACATTTAGGAAAGGTTATTTTTAATACTTCAATTTCTGCGTTTGATCAGCCTAACAGGAAACACCAAAAGCATTCAACTTCAGGGCCTGTTTGTTTTTGTGTTGGATGCATACTTTGAATCACTGTCAGAAGTTAAAGCATGCGTTGCTGTGCTGCTAAATCACGCTGTCGTATTAGAACTACAACGAGGGTGGTGAGGTGGTGAAATTGAAACAGCAGTGAAAGCAGCATGTTTTTATTAATGACAGGGCCGTGTGCGTATGGCCTTGTTAAAATGGAAATTCAAGATTTACATCTATTGATACGGAGCATAGCTCATGCTGATTATAGTGAATTATTAAAGGCTATATAATTCAAAGCCCAGAGTGGCCATGATTCAGAAAATCGTCGCAGCTATAGCAGATGTTCATATTTGCCACCTACCACCCCATCACATACAGAAGATTTTGTCAACACTAAGTTGCAAGGTAGAAATCAAAAATCCCCTAAATACATTAGAATATTATTATCATATCAGGGTTGAAAACAACCAAATGGAAAGATATCTAGTCTTAAATAATTGGACTAATCCAGAATGTCGCCTTACACAAAAGTCAAAGCAAAGTTCTGAATATGTGGCGATTCAATTATAGTTTGATTTTTTCCCTCGATTACGCAACCTTCCCGATGTTCAGGTCTAAATATGTGACACGCCCCCTGCACACAATATGAAGATTTGTCATTGATATTTATGGTCTTGGTCTTGGTCTTGGTCTTGGTCTTGTCTCTGGCTCGGTCTCGGTCTCGTCCTGCCTTGGTCTTGTCTGTGTCTTGATCCCTAAATGTCTTGGTCTTGTCTTGGTCTAACTACCATGACTGTCAGTACAAAGTTTAATGTACATTTTGAGTCATTTAAATGTTAATGAACTGCTGGAACAACAAACTGACATTGCCATCCTTCAAGCATTTTGCTAAACTGCTAACTCTAAATATGAGTAGGTTTAATTTTGAATGCTGTTTTTTGTCTTATATTCTGTTTTATATTACTGAAAACTGAACATGAACATTTTTTTTATACATATTTCTTTCCTGTTCCTAAAACCTGCTGCTTGGCACAGTTCCTCATGTGTTTTTCTCAATCATTTCTGATATATTATACACTTAAGTGAACTAACAAATCAACACGACGCAGCAGTTTGTTGCAGCTCACCTGTGTCCGACACTTCCTGTTGAGTTGCTTCTGTCTGGTTTTCATCTCCTCATACTTCATTAGCGTTGTTCGTTCTGCTTGGCCTGCTGAGCTGTAGTCTGCACGGCCTCTGATGCTCAGGATGATGCAAATCTTTCCGCTAACAGCTGTAATGATAGATGATAATATTCTGCTCCTCCTGGTGAGGGATGCGTTTACTTTTAGTGCTCGACTATTCCTTAGAAAGGTTGTGCATTAACACAGCAAACAGACAGGAGGTAGCAGGAGAATCAAAAATGTGAATTTCCCTCTCTTTGCTTTAAGAAAATTGTGTTTGCAGTATGTAATATGTGCCCATCACTTTTGCATCTCTGTCATCAGACGGGCCTTGTGTCTTTCTGTAATGGAATTCAGTGTGAGACCACTCCGAGGTCCCCGGAGGTGTGAGCACAATATGAGGAGCGCTCATCAATATCTGCCTGCTGCTCTGTGTAGTCACAGCAAATAAAAAAAAAATGACGGAATGCCTCTTTGGTGTCTCAAAGACATCTCTGGGGGGAAATTGTCCACGCAGAATGAACATTTTGGAGGACAAAATGCTCCAGCCTGCCTGTTCAAGTGAAAACATCTCAGAGACATCAAAAAAAGATAAATAAAAAAATACCAGTAAATAAATAGAACCATCTTACACAAAAAGTCGTCTCTGTGGAGTCGCTGTGGAGTCCAGTAATATTAGCGTGCATTGTCAGTTGACAATAGGGTCTTATTTGTTTCCTAACTCCACCCCTCTGCTTGTCAACAAATGCATGTCGTCTGTGATGGGGAGCCGTGACAGCGCGGTGTATTATGACAGTTGCACTCAGCAACCATTGGTCGGCGCCAAAGCACACCAAACCGATTGGCTAAATAATGTTGCTTTAACCTTTGTTGAAAAAGCATAACCGCACTGTTCTCTGCTCTTCTCATCACCTTATAGAACATCACTGCTGAGTGTGGATGGTTAGACGTCTGACACACTGACATATTTTACTGCATTAAATGGAAGGGTGAAGGTAAAACACAACAGAAATCTTATATCTGCTAGAACTTCTAACATTTCTGAAACTCTGCCAAGAAACAGGCAACAGGCTGTAAAAGGCTGCAATATGATCCTGATGTTAATACATCGATTAGAAGTGCTTGTTTTTGCCACTGACAGGCTTGGAAAGTTTTTCTTGATGACCGAAAACCTCGTGAAAAATATTTGTTTAGAAATAGATGTCATGTTTCACTGCCATCCTTCTGCATCAACAGTCCTTTTGAGGATTCAGAGCCCAACCTTCTGTTTACACAAAAATGTAAATTTCTTAACAGATGTCGAGTAATTGCAACAGTGATCTGAAGCTGTAAGTAGCAAAAACACACTTTGCATTGCAACTATCTCAGCCTGTTGCAACAACTCTGGCTGAGGCGCTCTATCCTGAAGCTATACCCTAACATTCTCCTATTAGTTGGTTGACCTGTAAAAGGTGTAAACATATGGCCAAGCTCTAACAGTAAAGGAATTACCTGTTGAGAACATGACTTTAAGAGTCTTATGGAGTACCAACGTTTCTTGTCTCACCCCTCTAACTATTTAGCGCTGCATAATGCTTTTTGGTGTGAGTACAGCAAAGTCAAAATTTGAACCAGCAGATAAAAGAGAGGGATTTCGTCCTGTGTGACATCACTCACCAGGCCAGTTTACATACAGATATAAAACGTGTTTTCCACGCTGCACTGAATTTTAACAGCTATCCCACATGTTGACCCAAGGCAAAAACAGTAGGTAAGAAAAAACTCTGCAAAGCTTTTATAATAGAGCTACCAGCCCCCGCGAGGCAGCAGATATTTTCTTTTAATACAGCATCAAATATGACTACAATAACATAGTGTGGTCACAGGATGAAACAGTGAACCCTGTGCTACACAGGAACTTTCCCTAAACCTTGACTTTTGTTTACATCCTATATATTTTCACCTTTAAAAAGGTTTATATGCTAACATCTTTAAAGATTTTCTGTCCCATGAAACATGTTTTTCCTCACTATCAATACATTCAAATAAAATACTTTATTTTTAATATTTTTTCTGTACATTAACTTAAATGCTACCATGAACTGAGAGCATGCTGCTGCCCTTCACACTAAAGACTACCGCAAAACTTGCACAAAACCACCACATGACACCACGTCAGGAAAAGGACTTCAGGCACATCTCTGTCAGAGCTGCAGAGTCTCTCAGCTGACACCTTCACAGAGTGCCGGTCCTCCACTGGAACTGGAAAGACAGACCAGGAAATAGACTGCACCAACCTCCTCCTGTTTGGTGTCTGACATCATTGTGGTATCGATAGATCCTTTGGTCCTAAGGATTCTGGGCTTGAAGTCGCCTTGCTCCTACTTAAACACTTAATGGAGGCAACTGGTTGGACAGACAGCTCCCACATCAACAACCAGGGTTACCTAGTGACTCCTTCTGTCCAAATGCACCATTAAATAAGCTTCACACACATGTACAATCACACTTGGCCTGTTCTGAACATACATAAACCTGCAGTCCAGAAGGGCAAGAAGGCTCCTCTTAAAGTTACAGTCCATGGTCGAGGGACGTTTCGCCTCTCACAGGCCCCAGTAAGGAGCCAGACACCTGCGGTCCCTGTCGTAAACATCAGGTATGACCCCATAGGGCGTCTGCACCATCTTTACAGAGTTCCTTCCAAACAGCTTCCTCTCATACTCAATGAGCTGGCGCCAGAAACCCCCATTGGGCCTGATGACCGGGCGGCGCGCTTTCACCCAGGCATGGGCCTCGGCCAGAGACACGCGGTGATACTTCATGAGGTATGCCAGACACAGAGAGGCAGAGCGGCTTACCCCCGCCGCGCAGTGCACTAGCACCGCTCCTCGCTTCCGCCCCACGCTGTGGATTTTATCCGCCACGCTGTCGAAGTACAAGGAGATCGGGGAGTGGGGCATGTCCGCTAGTGGGACCTTCACGTACTCCATGTGAGGCCAGTTGAAGTTGGGAAGCTCGATGGTGGCGTTGACCACACAGGTGATGCCTTTGGACAGCAGCAGGCTACGGTTGGACGCCACATTCCCTCTGCTGAGGAAAAGGTTGGGCGTGATTTGAGCGATGCCCCCCAGCAGGCTGCTGCTCTCAGGCAGCAGCCTTGGCACCGTGGCAGGCAGCATGGAGCTACGATGGTGGTGGTGGTGGTGGTGGAAGAAGCCTTGGCTGCGGGAACCCATCGGGAAATCAAGACGGCTTCAAAAGGGACTATACTTTATTTTATCTTCTGGAGGCCAGGATCATAGTAGAGCGGCGAGGCCAGATAGACAGCTCCTGAAACACAAACATTTAACACTCAATTTACATTTAGCATTTTTATAGCTCAGTGTTGGCTGACAACAATACAAACACTTCACAAGGACGGGTAAGAACAATACTATTTGCAACAACAAAAAAGAGCTGAAACACCATTTTTCTTTGGATGCCATTGTGCGAGACAAAAGTGTTAAAATATTCAGACATTATGCCAGGAATGTTCTTTGGTTGTCTCAGTCTTAAAACATTACAAAAAATCTGATGTAACAATTAAAGCTCAGCCGCAATAGCTGGTTAATCCAAAAACAGTGATCAGCACGTCCACACGCCTCACTTTATAATAACATCGGACGGGTTCACGTGAAACTTGTTTATAAATCAGCCAGAGAGATCAGCCTCTCTCTACATTCAGGGTGAACGGTCTCCACTGCTGCACACCGAGACGTGCCTCCATCTGCCAAGTGAGCCCGGACCCCCCTGGAGGTGAACACTCACCTCATCTCATGTTCATCCATCCACAGCCCTCACATACAGATTATATCTCTCGTCTCTCTGGCTACTGCTGCTGCTATGTCGCTTTAGACGGCACCAAACTGCAGGGTGGAAAGTAGTTACATTCTGTACAATTATACCAACCTGAGCTGATAATTTACTCCTTTTAGTCACAAAATGTTCTGAAATGCGTTCATCTTATTCCATTTTCCAAAAGAAGAGTTCTGAAAAGAATCTCTCCTAAAAGCATTAATGAGCTGTAACATGAACTTGAAGATGCACATTGCAGATCACAAAAACAAAAATAAATAATTGGACTCATAATGTGTCCTTTCTGACTGTGCTGTGTGATGGATTTCACCTCCTGCGTTAAGACTTCAGTTATCAGCGGAGAGCCCACAGCTCCGGGCGCCGCTGCACCTACTGTTGCACTTGTCGTGCATCATCCACACCTTGTGCACCGGTCTGGCCGGCAGCTCTTTTTCTTTCATTTTCTGCTACAGTCTGGTTAACAAGACACACAGGTCAACTGCTTTCAACTGGAACTCAACCTGCAGAAATAAAAACACCTGCTGCAGCCTGTGAGGATGCACAGACAGATATGGACTGCTCTTATTAATATAACACTCGTCAAATACAAGACATGAATTTGAATCCCCCTGTATGAATGACATTACAGTGAGACAATGGTGGCAACCTTGAGATCAAAACATGAACAACCTCGTTCTTTTAAACAGTGGTTTCCTGGACCTGCAAAAGTCTTCTTCAAAACCATAGAAACCAAGTTTTTTTTTTTTTTTACAGGTTCTCTGACAGGAATCTGTAAAATGTTCTCACTTCAAAATCCAACAAGAGACTCTCTTGTTGATCAATCAATTGTTCTTTTGTGTGTGGTTCGGCTTTGTGTGCAGTTGTTACCAGTGCTTGAATAGAAACTTTATCAGCAGGATTTTCCACCACTGAATCAGCCTTTGACTTTCACTGGGCACACACACTGGCATTTGTAAAACGCGGACAATAAGTCCACCCTCTCTCTGCAACCTGAACTTGTCCATCGATTCCCTTGAGAAACTGCAAGTGAGAACACAAACGTCTGAACCGGCCAGACACGAAACAGTCTTTAACTATACTAAGTAAACCTTGAGTCGAGTAAACCTTGAATTTACAATATCAACAATAAATGAAAGATTTTATTTTTGACCACCAAAGAAAAACCTTTCCTACTCCAGTTTAAAATAGAGAAAAAGTTCACCTTTGGTTTACATGGCCTCAACTGGTTCAGTAGATATTGCTATGTTCATCGGGTCACAAAACAAAAAGGTTATGAACCACTGCTCTAAATGTTACATCACAGATAGTCCAGATAAAAATGTCAGCTGCCATCTTTTACTTTTTCCTACAAGATATCCTCAGATTAATAAGGTTGTAACCTCTGATTTGAATGGTTTAATGGCCTACAGTCTGCATGAATAGAAGAGTACGTATCCAATCCAAATAGAAATACTGATTTTAGATGTAATCATCTTCTGAAAGTCAAAACTTCATGACTAAGCTTCCAGCTATTTAAAATAAAGAAACCAGCCTCTCTCCCGTTCACCCCTCTCCTCATGTTGATCACAGTGTTCTTGATGCCTCAGCATGGCCTGCTTCGCTTTTCAAAAAGGAGAAAGGAACTAACAAAGCTTTCCACTTTCCTCAACACTGGTCGCCGGTGGTGATTCAACAACAGAAACATGAGCCAGACTCTGGAAGATAAGTTTTACACTCAGACCACAACAGGAGCTGTTGTCTTCTGTGTAGGTGCTCTATCTAACCTGAACTGAAAAAAGTAACAACCAAAGTGAAATGTGATTTTCTGTGTTTGCATTATTGGTGATGATGTTTTTGCCATGATTTTGCTTTTCCTTGTCTAATGTGATGGTAGATTAACCATCTTTAAGGTTGTTGTGTTTGAAGACATCAGTTTATGCTTTAAGAAACATTTCCCCAAATGTAAAATGGCACACATGGCTTTAAAACCAAGCAGGGAATGAACCACAACAATTCTCACAATTAGACGAAAGTTTTTCTGAGTTTCTTTTCACTTCATTATTCAGCGTCACATCATGTTTGTATTAGCTTGTTCCTGTTTATTCTGGGATTCATCACCCTGCTCTCATCACTAAGTCATGGATGCAGAATCTGTGCATAAAGTTGCAGTCATCTGCATTTCTTGCTACTAAAAAAATTGAAAAAAATAACAACCAACTCTTGCCAGGTTCAAACCCTACTCACAAAAGCACAGTGATGGAGAGTTGTGAAATACACACATAAGATTCCCTTATTAGAATTGTGTGCAAAATCACATTGCAACGGTGGCTTTTATCCCACTCACGCTATCATCAAGACATTCTTTTGTCTTTTTGTCTTTATTAGTTAGGACAGCTGAAGAGAGACAGAAAATGTGGGGCGGAGAAAGTGGGGGATCACATGCACCACCAGGCCAGGAGTCGAACCTGCGACCAGTTTAATGAGGATGGTAGCCTCTGAACACAGGACACCTGCTCAAGCAACAGACCTAAACCAGCCCCCATATGCCAGTATCATGTCATCATCATTATCATTTCACAGCAATTCATTCTGTTTCAGAGTAATGCACAGTCCACACATGACCTCGTGAAAAAAAAAAATATATATATATATATATATATATATATATATATATATAGAGGAAATTCTCTGTTGCTGCGGCAACCTCCTGACCACTCTATAAGACAACAGTAGCCACATTAATGCAGAGATTAAGAAGATAACAGAACCTCTGGTCCTCTCCATAGTGATACAGCTCCGGGCTGTGTTGAGATTTGCTCAGTCCACATGGTTATTTTTACCCCGGGCAGGGGAGGGCAGGGCAGGGCAGGGCAGAAGAGCGGCTGCAGATTGCAGAGGAGGAATTATGCAGAGTATGTCACCAATAGAAAATTCAACTGTAGTGTTTAAGATAAATCGGATGCTGCAGCTTCCCGTCAATCAAATCTGTGAAAATACTGCAAATGTTGTTGAGGCAGATCAACCATGATATGATTTATTCAATAAAGCCCTTACTAAATCATCAGTGTGGGTCTGTCAACAGGTGGTCTCACCTCACAAATCTCCTCTGATACTCTCTCCATCTGCAAAAAGATTCCTCGGGTGTCTGGTTCCACGTCCTCCAACACAAATTGGAAACGTGACCCACCTGCTGGAAATCCATCAGCAACCTCACTCTCACAACACTGAATGGTGAAAACTCTACGACACCGAGATCTGAGCTGGGACTTGGGATGGGGAACTTGAAACTCCCAAATGAAATCGCCCTCACAACCCAGAATAAGATAAATGAAATGTCTGGGAAAGGTGTGAGCAGACACACAGCTCTCAGCGTCGTCTCTCAATCAAAGGCAATCAATTTATTCAGTCTGAGTGATCCATGGAAGTGATTCTGCTGCTGCTGCTGACAGTCCAGATAATAATCAGGAGAAAATGGGGAGAAATGACAAGGATGGTTCTTTGTGGAGGAAGAACAGAGCTTTAAAAATTCAGCCAAACACACCTGGGTGCAGCTTTAAACACACAAAGACAGGAATAGCCGTCAAAGTCTTCTGCAAAAGGAGTTAAACGAGGGAGAGTCTAATTCCAAATGAAGAAAGGGTTCAGCTTTGTCACATTGCTCACAGAGTCCACAGCTTTACACAAAGACACTCGAAAACTCACATGAGCAGCCCGAGACAAGGCCTCGTGTCAGATAGTATAAAAATGGACGTATGTCTGTTTTTCAGACATAAAGAGGCCTATTGTGTGCGGTAAACTCATTTCATAATTCATATGTTTGTAGGACTACGTTTGAATCCACTATACTACAAATAGACGAGTAAATGGAGTGACTCTCCTTAACTTTTAAACAATGAAAGAAAAGACACGCTGCTTAAACTCTGATAAGGCTCATTACCTCATTGTTGCTATAAGCAGCGATTACCAAAAAGAGCAGGAAAATGAGTCAGTACATTTTAAAGTGATGAACAGATTCAATCATTCATCAAGTTAAATTTGCCAAACTTTATTTGTTGAACGCAAAATGGTAGACTTTTGATCTTTCTTGAGAATGTCATAACCTTTTTCTTTTTTTTTTACCTGTTAAGCAAATAAAGGAAGAACTTTGAAAATTACACTTAAAACTAATTATTAACATATTTGTCTATATTTTTTGTGTAAAATTGGGGAATGAATGAATATACAACACAAAAATCATACACTAATCATTGGCGTGTCTATTAGAAAACATAAGCAACACATCTAAACTGATATTTCAATTTGTCTTAAACAAAATGTCTTTCTAAATGGTGTTATTTAATCAACGTTAATAGACTTCAGTATTCATGGATGATGTCGAGTCTCTCATGTGCCACAGTGTGTAAAGATGTGGGGCTTTGGGTGAATGACTCCTCAAGTTTAAAATAATGAATTCTCCTGTGCGCACGCTCTACACGTCCTCGTGCGCGTGACGCGAGATGTGTGAGTGTTCACAAGTTCTCGTGCCTGAAAAATCTCTTAATAAACAGAAAAATATGAAAACATAGCTATGTTTGTGTCCAGTGTACACCTGGCATCAGCTTGTCTTTTTTTTTAATAAATGGAGGACGTGCACGTTTTATCAATTTCACCTGTCTTGCATCATAAAACAGATCACAATAAAAACGTGTAGCAAGATAAAAGCCAGCAAAACACATAATTCAGTATTTTTTAATTAAGTTTAAATACCTTTGATAAACTGCCCTCATCAGATGTACAACTCAACTTACCAGGTGGTTCTCAGTCGGACAGAGATGGAGGTTTTCAAAGCGTCTTCACCGCCTGCTTCGATCCGGTGGGCTGCTCTCACAGTACGGACATTAACCTTCAGTCGGTCCGATCACACAGACGGCCAGAGGGATGGCGAGAGGCCAGCAGGTGAGAGACAAACCGCGACAGCCAACAACATCATGTGAAAGTCAACAGAAATACGAGCCATCAGTGCATCCGCCGGCTTCTACGCTGGCAGGAGGAGCGGCGTGTACAGAACAGTACAGCCTCTGTATGAGGGCTGGATAGTGCCACACACAGGAGGTGGCCAAAGATACCCCAGGGTGGTATATTGACAGTCCACACAGCAGAACTGACTCCTGCATTGGTTTGAAGCAGAAACGTATAAGGTTGTGGAAGTTCAATTGGTTGTTTGTTACATTTCCTCTCTCTGTTTCTGCTGTTCTCTGCACTAAGCAGGGACCTGATGGATCCTCCGTTGCCAGGCTATAGGAGGACTTAATTGACGGACGCATTTGAAGAAGCCTTAGAACAACGATGCTATGATAAATTGGTCTTCTGCCCACCGAAGGATCAATCAATCAATCTTTATTTGTATAGCGCCAATTCATAACAGATAATAACTCAAGACACTTGAGGTTAAAGATCTTACTCATTGTTATATTATACCCAACATTAATCCGGATTCATGCCTTGAATTGGGACACAGCTTGAGACATACCGCCTGATTTATGGCAGTGTTCATGATTCTAGTTTTTTATCAGATATTTCATGTTACAAAAAAAAGGGGTAGCCTATAACGACATAAATTTACTTCCATGTTGTCTTCTGTACCGGATAAGCAGAGATGAGAATCAACCAGAGAAAAGTAACCAACACTCACAAGAGTAATTGAACTTTGCATATTCATGAGTGTTTGCTTCAAGTCGACACAAGCAGTGTTCTGCTGGGGACGGTACTGACCTGAGGGGTCTTTGCAGCGTTAGCAATAATCGCTGGGTGTATTTTGTCTTCACTTTTCACAACAGGAAGAGGTGAAAAGCATTGTTCATCTTTATATAACACGGTCAATGGTTTAAAACCTGTCAACCTGAGACAATCTTGGTTCTTTTATAAAACTAAGAGAGGCAGCTGAAGTGTACTAAAAAGAGCTGTAGGAATGACTTCTTCCAAGAAATGAGTTAGCATTTTTACACTACCACATTCTCTTTGTTCAAGTCAATGTTTTTTTAAAGGTAATTTGGTTAGATGCCAAAAACAAGCTTTAGAGATTCTCCTGTTTTGTTCTATAATAGGCTTAAATAATACAGTACACTCAACTCATGAATTATGAAGCCTCTAAAGGTCCTGACACACCAAGCAGACGGCAAAGAACTAGTGTCGCCTCACGTCTTGGCCAAAAAGTTACACTAGAACGCAGCGCAAAGTCTACAGCCGACGGCCAACTACCACGTATGATCTGCGCATGCGTGAGGGCCGGCGGTGGCTCGTTGTTATATGAGAAGACCAATTTCACACCGCTGTGGTACCTCTTATTACAGGTAGCCTCAAGAATGTCTGATATAAAGTAGAAAATGGCACTAGTGTCATAAGCCCTTGGTCTTTTAGTGGAAAAAGAAGAGAAGAGGCGGAGGCGACAAATAAATCGAAACTGCACTAATGGATGAAAGCAAGGATATTACAGCTATAGGCTCAAGAGGCTTTCCTGAACCTGTGTCGAGGGCTGGAGATAAATGACATCTCTGAACAGCCAATCAAGAGAGATCCATCTCACAGACCGCTGACGCTGATTCAATAGGTCGAATCAGCAAAAAAAAAAACACTTGTGGCACACTTGCACACATGCACTGTATATATCTAAAATCAGAAAAGCACAAGTTGTTTAACTGCTGTCATGATAAGACACATGGGGGCTTGATGTGTAGAAATTTGGGACATTAATTGTATCTTGATTCAACATGATTCACTGATTCCAATTGAGCTTTTCTGTAGAATCTGAATAGACAAAATACTTCTTACTCCACTTTCTCCCGGGCATCAGTTACTCCTCATACTAAAGCGGTGGGAGGATGCCTCCTCAGAGCTATACTGAAAACTATTGGTGAGATGCGAGAAAACAACTAACACACCTCTTTTCTGCAAGTAAAATTATCAAAGCCTGACTGAAATGGAGTTCTGACTCTTTTTAAACAAGAGACTATTTGTTTCCCTCAAAATGTTTTGCAGCAGAGGTTAAAGCGGAGCATACACTTGAAGACAAAGCCAGACTGTAGATAGCATATAAGGTCATGATTGTAAATTCCCCAGGCTGAAAAACACCCACCTTTTTCATCTTTTACTACCAACCAACATGAGTACAAAATTCAGGGTATTTTAAGAAGTGTCACATGTATTATAGTCTTTTAATTGTTCAGTTTTATTGCAGTTCATATATCCAACAAATAAAAAGAGAGGACATGATAAGCTGCTTATAAGTTTGATCGTTCCTTGTAAATACATTTGTAACATTTTCCCCAAAATAAATGCACTCTTGATCAAAATGGGGACAGAGGCGATGACAGAACTAAAGAGATAAAAATCAATGAATTAATTTTACAGTGTATTTTTGACATACACTGCATGGAAAACCTTAACTGATTACTCAAACTACAGCATGCACTTCAGCGTTTTGGCATTAAGAGTCTGAACCTCACTGACACTGAAGTGTTATATGTTGTACAGGTTATTTTTTTTTAAATCCTAACACCTTCTAGTACACAGACAGCTGCACTGTTTAAGTGAGCGGAGGAGACCACCTGATACAGTAGCTTCAACATTCAGCGGTAAATGTTTGACCTGTGTGATCATGTTACAGGTCTTGAACTTATAAAAACCCAGAGAGCAAACTCAGAGTTGAGGATGCACTAAACACAGGCAATATGTTTTCCATCTCAGCATGCTGCTGACAGTATGCACTTGTTCAACACGCACACAAATGCACACGTTACTCATTTAAATGTTCCCCCTGTGCTGTGGGCTGCAGGCCTATTTAGAAAACAAATAATCTGTCTGAACTAAAGGTCTGTTATTTCAGATCTCATTATGCCCTGCCCTGGAGGAACCCGCTTGATATCTTTGCAGAGCTCGACATTGTGTGTGTTTCTTCTGACCATCAACATAGTTACAACTCTGAGGCTCTCTATACCGCAGCTGTATCTGTGGAGCCGTGTACGAAACCATAATTAGACATGCTTTCCAAAGTCAATCCTATTTCAAAGAGCTCCTGGGGGAGATATTACGCTATCCATAAACCCATGGCCCCTGCCTCAGAGTCACTCCTAATTACATTCCAAATTCAATCAAGTGGAAACAAATAGCAGCACCACTGAAGAAACTGGTGCAGGGGTGACTTTTTCTGCACTGTGTGAAAAAAAAGAGAGAGGAAATGACATTCATTGACACCAGATTTTTTTGACCCTGTGCTTGGAATGCGTCCTGCTTTAGGGCAGACGAGCGATGAGAACACGCGTTGATTGAAATTCACCTGTTGAATGTTTAAAGAGATGAGGAAATGGTGACACAAAATGTCTGTGAACAGAGTGAGCAAGAAGTAAAGAGAAAAAAAAGGAAAAGCGGTGATGGATGTTTATAAAGTGTTAACCTTGAATTAGAACAGCGGCGAGCCAGAGAAAGATGGATAGAGAGATGGAGGGAGGGAGATAGAGCTGCGGGGCTGGAGAGACGGGGACTGGGGTTCAGACTGAAAATGTCAGATGAGTCAGAGGCATTCTGGGAGGACGCTCCTGTTTAATATGGCTCCACAGTCTGCCATGGAGGCTGGAAATTTACAATGACACCATCGTGGTAATAACAAGCACCTGCAGCCACGTTCTGAAGGAGCTGTCTGCTCTCCGAATGAGCGGGCAGTGACATTGATTAACCCTGACCGCCTGTAACAGAAGATAACTGATGGGCTTGACAGTGCACAGGGTTGCCACAGTGATTTAACTATAAAATCCTTTGCACATCTTTCAAACACATCTGTGTTGTCCAGATATGGTCACTTATTTACGCTCTTGTTCCCACATTCCTCATAGTCCTCCATCTGGTACAACACAAAACATGTATCCACCATATTAGCGTCCTCATTGTTGGAATTAGGAGTCTGTGAAGGTTGTCTCCTACATAGCGGTCTCTCGCTCGTTTAACAATGGACAAAGTATTCCATAATCAGCTGACATGCACTTTGTTATTGTAATCCACCTTATTTGTTTGACACTTGTACTAACTTCTTCACACTAGACTGTTAGAATAATGTATGTTTTAGTGATCCCGGACATTCAATCAGACTTGCAGAAATATCAATCGGCCATTCAAATCGCACCATAAGCATCAAATGACTAAATAACGGTTCTTATTGATGTAAATACAAGCCTGATTGTTTTTCTATATATGTACAAATCACAATGTAATAACATAAATATTTAATATTTAATCACAAAACTGCTGGTTGGAGGCGGTGGGTGGTGGTTAAGACCCGGCTCCCGGCGCCATTGGTGCCATCTAGAAAATATTAGAACGAGCCAAGTCGAGCCTGAGGAGTTTGTGTATGTGTGTGATCAGATAAATCAGATTATCAGAGTATCTGTGTCGTCTGCTAATAAGTTGATGAATGAAGATCCCTGAGAAAGTAAACCAAAGTGTGTAAAGATGCACTGTAAATCTTCTTCATGATCCCAGCTGGCTTGTAACACTAGAGCTGTTTATTTCAGTCTGTGCGTGTATGTGTGTACGCGTGTTGACGACAGACTGACGGGGCGGTTGGAGCGGAGGTAAGATGAGGAGAATGGAAAGTGTTTTGTGATGGAGATGCTAGAGGATGAGGGGGTCTAAATAAAGTCACTGCTGATCTCACAGGTGCCCCCCCCCCCCCCCCCCCTGCCCTCCCCCCCCCATCCAGCTGTGACGGTGGTAAATAGACACGGGATTTGCTGTGGCAACATGTGATAGCGGCACGGTTCCTGAACACAGCTCAGAGCCTCCCTGTTGCTCTGACATCAAACAAACGTATTTCTGCATGGACAGGAAAAATAACAACACAGTGGAGGTATTGTGCCTCACAATGGGCTGATATCGTATTTAGAGCTGAATGAATGCATTGACTTGCTCCCTTTCTTCAGTGATAGTGAGTCAAGTGAGAAAAACAGCACACACACAGATGGGAGGTGGTGGAGGGGCTGCTGCAGACGATAGTCACGACTCCTCTGCCCAGCAAATGAGCATGAGCAACAGGGTGGAGTGTGTGTGTGTGTGTGTGTGTGTGTGTGTGTCCATAGAGCTGCCCCTCCTCTCCTCCTAGACTTCAGTGTGCCAAAGACCTGGTTGCCAAGGTAACCTCTTGTGTTGATGGCTTCACCTCTGTGTTAATCACTGCCGAGAAATAACAGTTAAGCAGACAGCTGTCTTTTTTTGTCTGAATTACTTTGTGTGTGTGTGTGTGTGTGTGTGTGTGTGTGTGTGCGTGTGTGTGTGTGTGTGTGTGTCCTTTTCAAAGAGGGATTCAGCATCTGTTTGACTTCTTCCTTTTCCCTGAATAGCTGCAAAGTTAAAAATCAATAAGACACCAGCAGAGCAGAAGCTCTTAAACCAATGGATTGATTTTCCTCTGTTAGCTGTGTTTCCTTGTGGGTTGCCAAAACACGGTAGCCTACTTTCACGGCTCTACAAAACAAAAATAGCTCCAGGATTATGAGCGATTATGTCTTCATACTACACATGTGCAAGTCATTCAATAAGAGAACAAATTGGGAGCTGATAAACGTATCTTTGTGACAGTCACATCATTTCCCCCTGATCTTGTTTGCTATCCTTCCTCTTGTTGTGTAAGATCCAAAATAATCGAGTGATGGAAAATGAATCCTGCTGCAGATAATCCCTACTTTTTGTGATAATCCGTCTTTCTTCGGATAGATAGTAATTTTTGAATGGGTCAAATAATATGCTAAATAAATACACTTTAGCATGGTTTTCAAACACTGATATGTTTCCCTAGTGTGTCTACAAACCCCCCAATTATAAGAAAAGTCCATCCTCTCCGTCTTTTACGTGCTCCACTTCTTAGAGAATGTGTGCTCAATCAGGCCGATTGGAGATCTTCCCTTTGTGACATCACAAAGGGCAGTAACTCCACCCCCAGGTGGGCGACACTCCCACAGTTTGTTCTGCCCTCTGAGTCTGCTCTGGTTCTTTGGTTTTGAAAAGTATTTTTTTTTTTTTTACAAAATCTCTTTGAGCTCTGGGACATTATGCTGAGAATTTTGCACAACTCTCTGATAATCATTTTATGGAACAATGAATCAATGTATAGTAAAAAATATCCCATTATGAGAAACTTTTATCTTAGTTATTGAATAATGGAGTCCCTGTTATCAGATAACCAAACATGTAGAATAATTAACCCTGAAGCTGATGATCATTTACTTACATGATCCTGGTTTGTCTATGTGTTCTTAAGGTAAAACACTGAGGCTGCCTGTTTGTGTCTCTGTTTAAGTTCAGGATGTTAGCAACAGGTTACCTTTGCATGGAGTCTTGGACCAGCAGACAGTTGGAGGCACACAGTGTCTGAGGAGACGAGGTGTGGGTGGAGTGAGAAATGTTACATCTCTGCACACATGCAGAGCGTTGACATCAACATCTGCTCCATCTGCTGCTCCTGACACGACAACACTGAACGACTGAACAGTGACACAGAGAGAGAGAGGGCCGAACCACAACATGAGCTGGCTGAAACAGGTGAGAAGTCTGCTCAGCTTGACTGCTGAAATCAGACTTATTCTGCGAGGTGGATAAATATGTCGTCAGTGCAGCACAGAATAAAAGCATATTAACTTGTGAGATACTCAATCTGTGTTTTTTTTCTATTTCACTGCACTTTATGAATCTCAGACTTGTCGCACCTGCTTTTTGAAAATATCTCCTGTCCTCTCCCCCTTTGTCTTCACTCAAACCTCCTCTTCTTCAGTCCGAGTAGATACAAAGAGAGAATCACAGACTGAGACATGCGTCCTTGGAGGGACAATATAACACTCAAGTTGCTCTAAAGCCGGCCTCTTGAGTCCAAGTAACTGAAGAAAATGGAGAACAAGAGCTGCTGCAAAAAATAAACTGAGCCGTAGAAATGTATCTTTGAATTAGATCATCCAAAGTGAACTCAGTGTTTATTTTACACTGAAAAGAATGTACACTGAGAGAATGAATGAATACATCCACAGATAGAAATAGTTTTAAAGGAATGTTTTCATGTCAAGAGAAAGAATAAAGAACTGCAGATAAAATAAGATGGAATGAAGGAGGCTTTATGCTTTACTAATTAGCTGCAAGAGTTTAACTTACTCAAACACTTGTAGAGTATTTGACTGTTCAATTGCATTGCTGGGCTCCGTCACCGCTGATTAAGCCAGGCATCAGTCCACAAATAAATCACCTTTAATTAAGCCCAGCCAAAGTGGCAGCAATTCCCATTTGCAGAGAGTGTGACATGTTGGGTTATTATTTCAAAAATGGTTGTTAATGGGTCTTTCTGATTATTTGATTTTTATGGTACTTTCAGAAGTTTATCAAAGTATACCACGTCATTCCTTTTGTAAAAGCTGTCCTCGATGACATAATTGTGGAATTAACATCTATTCATGTATCTAGTTAATGGACCAATCATGGTGTCATCTATAGTTACCTTTAAGCACATCTCCATCTATCCAACAGGTAATGGACCACACTGTGACAAACTTAGATGTCCATATTAGATAGTGACATCAGAGTTGCATGAGTCTGATGTTATTTATATTACTGTGACAGCAGTGTGTTCAAGCAACAGTGATATCACTGATGAATTATTACACTATTTTTAGTCTTAATTGTAATTGTATATATTATCAGAAGCAGTCTCAATGTGTTGTTGGGTGTCCAAATGTCCTCTGGGATATCATAATATATTAATCATCAGGGTTTTTTTTTTTAGTAAGGATCTTAGTATGGCTCTCAAAAATGTATTTGCAGATATCTGACACTTAAAGTTGTGGATACTTGAGACTTCTCTTATGAATATGAACAACTAAAATACATAAATAAATGCTGTCTAGCTAATTTATACAATGTGGGAACTTAAACCTGTATGTATTTAAAGATACATTTAATTTTGTATTGGTGGGACAGTCAGAGTTGTAGACATTTTTTTGATATTTTGGTCTTTATTTAACAAGACATAGAATATGAGTATAGAGAGTGAGGGATGAAATGCACCAAACAGCAGCAGGATCAAGAGATCAGTGAGACGAGCACTACAGCCTTCATACATCAGGCACCTGCAATACAACTAAGCTGTACGAGCCCCCTTAATGTAACGTGTTTTAAAACATCCTGACTTAGTTAAATGCTCCTAACTGAAAAATGTAATAACTATGGTTATACTAAAAACTGGCTAATCAGAGTGGCGTGGTTATATGATGTAGTGGGTACAGTGTGACATCACTATTAGACAAAGTGAATGTGTACAAATGACTAAGGTAGAACTTTTGTTCTTTTTGAAAATGTTATGAATTTCACAACCAGAAATGCTTCTGTCTCACCCAGAAGTGACTACGCTACATTAAAAGTTCTGCAAAAGTTGGACCCTTTAACACAGCTTTCTCTTTTCCATGCACCTTGTCCTGTTAGTGTGTGCCTGAAACGTGCAGCCTGAATCTCTGGACTCCTTTAAATGAAGTCACAAGATCCTCTTTACTGACTGAATGCTTGCATGCATGTGTGTGTATGTGTGCATCAATGAAGTTCTGCTTGTATTCATGTTTTATATTATTCATTTCTATATTGTCTCTCACATATTTGAGTCTCAAAGCACTTTGGCACACGCCTTGGTCGGTTTAAAAATGTTAAAAAGAAAATAAAGAGGATGATCAAAGCCTGGCTGTTTGAGGCTGGTTACACTTGTGACACGAGGAGAACTACATCCAGAAAATTGATCCGAAGTGAAAGGAGCTATTTAAACTGCTGCTTCTCGTTTGCTGTGGGACGTCATGACTTAAAAAAAAACGGAGGTTCCTTTTTGCCATTCTCTTGACGTCCTGTGGTAGTTGCTGCATTTATGTATCTGGGCTCAGGCCTTTCTCCACGGTCGTCTTGTCCTCATCATCAAAGGTTAAATCTGCCGTTATAATCACGGCCGTTAGCTCAGGTTGATGCGGCGGCTGCTGCCTTCTGCTCAGATAAGCCTGTCGCAGACCGGTGGCCTCCTGCCTGTGTTCGATTTGTCACAGCTCTCCCACGTCACACTGTGCCCACACATCCACAGATGGAGACGGAAAGGATGGAGTCAGTGCTGCTTCTGACGGTCTGTGTCACTGTGGAGCCGGACTGTGAGCTCAGAGTTTTTATTAAACTGATGCCTCTTATATTGTCCAACATTTGAAAGAACGCAGAAGCCATATGTACATCCATGTCACTTTATTTAAACTACTTGTTAATGAGATGAGAAGCTGTTATTACAGCTACATGGGATCAATATAATGAGGTCAATGAAGTATTTTGTCTGGTGTTGAGATTGATTCCTTTTTATCGACTGTTCTGTCAGCTACACTGACTTCATTTGTTGTCTTAAGATTTAACATTTAATAACACTTAATTTACATATCTGGATTTACCAATGATAGCCATGAAAGTTTTTCAAGAGAATCATTAATTGGGAGATTTTTTTTTTTTTTTTTACAGGGAACATAGACAAAGATGTTTTAGTTTGTGCTGTGTTATAAGCTACTTTTCATATCTAGGTCATGTTTTTTGAGAGAAATGCTCATTCTAAACTTTATTTTTCATTTATTCATGGAAACTTTCTCCTGTGTATACGGAAATGTACTGTTTTTATGAAGATAGATTTCCCCTTTTAGCCTGTTTAAAAATGTTTTTTTGGTTCAAAAGCATTTTAATCTAATTAATTAATAAAAAAACAAATACCAGCCAGTTACTGTCTCAATTATCTTTAAACTATTCAAAACGTTTAGAATCATCTCCACAACTTTCTGATGAATTTAGATTCTAATGTCATATATTTAAAGTAAATTAATGGAAACCATGAATGATTTAATGAATAAATTAATAAAGGGGCCATGCGAATTAAGGTCTTAGAAAGCATCAAAGTCCAGTCAAGTCTAACTCTGGTTAAACATCAACACAAACGCCAAATGTTTTTTTTCCATCAACATTTTATGACAGGAGAAATAAATAGTGTTATTTCATAATGAGCCCCTGATCCTCTGACAGAGACTTGTACAAAGATATTTGTTGTTTAATACATTTTAGACTCAGAAAACAGGAAAACAATTACAATGTTACAAAAATTAAAGGAGCAGAAATGATCAGACTTTTAGGAAACACAGTCTTGCGATGTAACGAGAGTCCTAAAATAAAGAGATGACTAACCACCATCCAACCTCTGCTGCGGTCAAATCAAACCCCCCTACGCCTTGGTGATGTAACCTTCCTTGATTAGGAAATCGTAGATTTTGCGCGTCTTGTTGACGTCGATCTTGATCAGCGCTCTGGCCTGTGCGAGCCGCAGTCCGCCCTGCCGTCTGCACTCATTCAGCAAAGCCTGTTTGTACTCCAGGTAGGCCCCTGGCACCAGACGCACCACCTGGCATAACTACAAGCAAAAAACACACATCGGTTAAAGAGTAGTTGACTTTATAGGTAGGATAGCTTATTTTAGGAGGGCTGTATGGGAGGCTGTGGCTCAGTTGGAGTGTCGGACTTTTCTAAAATGGAAGGTCCAGGGTTCAATCCCCAGGTCCTGTAGCCACATGTCTAATGTGTCCTTTGGCAAGACACTAGACCCAAAATTGTTCCAGCTGCTTAATCTGCAGTGTGTGAATGTGAATGTTGATTAGTAAATACTGATGGTCACTTCACAAAGCAGCCTCTCTCATCAGTGTGTGAATGGATAGATGTGACCTGCAGTGTAAAAGCACTTTGAGTAGTCAGAAGACTAGAAAAGAGCTATACAGGCTCAAGTCCATTTACCATTTGAACTATATAAAGGTTCTTCTATAATCAGAAAAGTTTCTTGTATATAAACATTTGAGTTGAATTCTTTGATTTGAAAATTAAACATCTCAGTTTTCCTTACATGTCCAAAATGAAAAGGTTTTTTTATTTCACATCATTCAAAGTTAAATGTCAGTTTATTTAAATAACTTAACCCTATGAGACCTGCAAAATAAAGCGTCAACAAACATTAAAGTCAAATCAGGGCAAATGTTGTGTATACACTTTTGTCTTGCTAAACAATAAACACAATGCAGTGCAGCTCTAAATACATGTTTGTGGTGCATGCATTGTGTCTGCTGTAGAATAACGCAAAAATGATCTTCCAAACACAGCCTTCCTCAGGGTCTGTTTATATCCCACATGTCCCATCATTAAACCTGCTTTTGCAAGGAGAGAGTTTTTCATTCTAACCTGAGGTACATTCTGTGTGACTCATTTTAAACCTGCAGAAAACACATCAAACCTATGCTAACTGCTCCCCTATTGAATGCATATAGGATAAGCAGAGACACATAAATACCACTGTTTGGTTGCTGGATGTGTCTGAATCAGTAAATCCTGGCCACAGTATGTGGAAAGCGATTAGGGAGGCTGTTTGATGCAGCCATGAGGAGGCTGTGATAGCAAGATTTTGTATTGTGCTCAATTGTGGCCTTTGAGAAACAATGCTGCCTTTTGTTATGTTTAGTTACATCAGAAAACTGTTCATTTTAAGCATACAGAGGTCTTTCTGTTTGACATTTTGGGCACAAAAGGTCAAACAGAAAAGCTCCTCAGATATGAAATACGATGTACCTCTTTCTCCCGCTCGTTGAGTTTCTCCGTCCCCGGCAGGCCTGTCAGGTTGAGAGGAGGAGCGCTCCGCCTACCTGTTGCTGTGGAGCACAAATTCAACAACAATCAACATCTCAGAGAACATATCAGAACCCTGACAACATGCAGCTCATTACTTTGCTTGGAAGAGGCGGGAGAAAAAAGTATTTGCCATGTGCACATTTTGTAAATATAGCCTTGTGAAAGCGTGTGTCCAATTTGTACGGAGAAACAGCGAGAGATAAATATGCAAGGGGGGGGGGGGGGGGGTGGGGTTATATTTGGAGTGTATTTATGGATGAGCATGTGCATTAATATGACTGTGCCTGGGGCAATGCCAACACGACAAGAGAGGGAAAGACGCACAGGGGGAGAGGAGGGGAGAAGCTTCGTACCTGACACTGTGATTGTTGTGACAGCTGGAGTGATGCCGGCATCTCTGTGATCACAGAAGAGAGTGTTAGCATCTCTGCATGCTTATTTATACACACACACACACACACACACACACACACACACACACAAAAGTCCTACTTACTCACAGCATTTCTGGGTTATGTTCACTATTTCTACTCCAGGATCATTATCCAAAAAAGATGAATCATCGCATTCAAGTTTGGTTTTTTTAGGTGAAATAATTAGAGGAGCTTGGATGCCACCCACTGAAAGGGCCTTGGATGAAAACAAAAAAACAAAAGCAGCAGCACAAAAGAAGACTAAAAAGAAAGACGAGACTGAGGTAAAAGTAGGATGCACGGTAACATCAAGGTCTGCAGTGTTCATCTGAGATTGAGGTGACAGAGGTCAGCGTGTCCTCAGAGCACAACTTCACCAGCCTTTCATTTACACACTGGGTTAACAGGCAGGACGTCTTACATTGCAGCTTGTTTGCTAAGCCACTGCTGGCACGCTCTGCCGTCCTGGATGTACTGCAGCACGTCGCACAACATGGTCCGCTTCCGACGCTCGTCCTCCCGCATTCGCTTCGCCCGCTCATACACCTTGGCACCTGAACGCGGGGACACAGAGTGTTCAGCCGGAAAGGATTTAGTACCAAATATAAATTAACTCTCTCAAAGTGATAATTCAGAGTTTTTAAGTGGTTTTTAATGAATTAGCTTGTTTTAATTTACCCAAATAATTCATTATGTAAATGGTGTTTGCAGGTCTTATATTAATTCTGCAAACAATTCTCTGATATCTTTTAAAGACTAGCTGATAAAGCAACTCAATAGAACATTCAGCGGAGCTTTACTATTGTGTGCCCTGCATCAACAAACTGGCCAAACATTATAATTCTGATCCAAAGACCTGATCCACTGAGCTGCTGCTTCTGCACATAATAATTAAAACAATTTAGAGCCAAACTCATAATAAAGACTGCAGCTCACATCTGGATATGAATACATTTCCTCTGCTTGCTCATGCGACTTTAGAACAAAGTTTCTTTGAACAAAGAAGTGAAAAGGTCAGACATGACTCACTGCAGAAAGACTTGATCCCTGCTTTTCTGTACTCCTGCAGCCTGCGGATCTCTCTCCGCAGCTCAAACTCCACTGGAAGAGAAAAAGAGATAAAGGCAAATCTTTACATTCGGCTACAAAGAGGTGTACCTGCTCTATCTCTCAATAGTTTTTGGTACCACTTAAGTTCACAAGGAGTTCAAGACATAAACAATGTGCATGTTGTCGACACATTTAAGGGAAACTTTATAAATTTGATCTGCATTAAAACATTCTAATTTCTGTTCACTGAATATGAAGAAACAGTTAGCGACCATTAGCTCATGGGGGAAAGAGCTAGCCAGGCTCTGCTGTCGTGATGAAACTGAAGCTAAAGCTTCCCTTTAATAGAATGAAATAGAGTTTCAAGTCATTGGTTAATTACCCCACTTTAATTTTTCTCTTTAGCTTCACCAACAATGATATCTTGGTGTCAACTTTTAGATGTAAAGCTTAAGAGTTTAAAGCTTTGAAAAAAAACAGCAATACTGTCCATTGACCGTAAATAAGGTAACATTAAGCCACTATATATTTCCCTCAGGGGTTGGTTGAGACCAGAAGCAGAGCTAAAGCAAAGTGAAATGGACATTTAGATTGATCAAAGGGAACAAATATTGCTCCAGAACAAGGCTAACTTGTTCTTATGGATACACTCTGGATGCAATCTGCACATTGACACTTTACACTGTTTACATTTTGTATATCTAAATATTTCTTTTGAAGTTTTACATTATATTCTACATTACTGTATATATGTGTATTAGTCATTTTTGAGTGTTTATTGCATGGCCTCGTGGAACAGTCTTTACATTTCACTGCACATCTGTATGAGCATGTGACAAATACAAATCTGGAATCTACACAAGTAAACAAAGAGATGTACATGACAGCCAAAGTGCTTCGTAAAAGAGAAATCTCCAAAAATAGAAAAGAATAAGATATTCTCACATTACCCAGCTGGAAAAATCAATAATAAAATCCTTTAACCAACACTATCTGGAAATGTTGAGGCAGACTGGCTGAAAAGGGAGTAAATGTATTCTGTGTGTCTGTTATTGTGCCACATTTTCTCAGAGCCTAATCATGTGTACTCAGCCAGATACTAACGTGCGTGGCTTTCGATGAATTTGTCATGTTCAATCGGTCCAACAACCCTGGCAAATCGTCTCATGACGTCATAGAGCTCCTGCACCTCCTTTGGGTAACATCGCTCCAGCACTGACGGAGAGAGGAGAAGAGAGGAATGAGTGGGCAGCAGATACAAAGAAAGAATAACACAGAAATATGAAAGAAAGATCCACTCCTTTAGATACTGTGACACATGGAGAGTTTTATCTCGGTTTCTTTCTGTTTAGCTGATTTCCCTCAAACTGCACTGACTACTTTACCGCCAAGGATCAGGGAAAACATGTCGCTCTTAATGAACTGTGAGTTTAAATTAGGGTTTGGCGATATGGACTAAAAACACAGAGCCAACATTAATCAATCAATGAGCAACAATCAGCAAAGTTAAAGTGGAAATACAAAGTGTCCTATAAGAGGCAGAGACCTTGGACAAAACCGGACTCGTGATGAACAGCCATCTGCCGATCTGTGCTGGGCTTAAAAAAAATGGAATAGAGGTAGATGAATATATCCATCACCACAGTTATTCTGTGACTGTCGTGGGTTATACTCTCTGAAGGCTGTTTGTTTGCATCTGCACATTGACATTCAAGCCTCTGATAACATCTCCTGTAAGTATTTTTCATGACATTCAACAGACAAACTGGACCTAAAGATTCCAGTTTCATGGCTAACAGACATTTTAGAATATTGATTTATTTTTTCAGAGTATTTCCATTGTACTTATTCAGCTCCTGATTGAAAGGCACAAAATAAAAATAAAAATCGACATTAAACCGTCAGACTCTGCAACCTTCGCTGCATCAAAAATGATCCTCTCTCTCTGAGATTGGTCACAGAAACGCTCCTTCAATGTGTTTCCATCAGCACTTAGCTCACTCCACAAGCAGACACACTCTTAAGAGCTTGTTGTGTTTGTCTCGAAGCATCGGCCGCGTTGCTGAGTAACAGACAAGTGTCAAAGCTGGAGAGGAAAGCTGTTGTGTGGGTGTGAGGAGTGCTTCATGCGTGTGTGTGTGTGTGTGTGTGTGTGTGTGTGTGTGTTTGTCCGTCAAGTTCCTTCATAAGTCTCCTATATTTGAGTGCTAATTAGCAGCTGCCATCTCTGGATAAACACATGAAGTCATGCTCTGAATAAGACAGCGGACACACAGAATAATGTTGTCCCAAAAGTGATATCAGCACTGGACCTTTATGTAGTTGCACACAAACAGTGATAGCAAACAAATGCAACAATAACAAAACACACACTTGAATCATTTAAAGTAAGCAGCACGTTCAGGACTTCACACAAACTGCTGCTCTGAAACGACACACTGGTCAATCTGCCTCTAGCACTCATGGAGACCTGATACTGTGAGCCTCCCGGGCTCGAACAGTGCTTCTATTATTGCATGTGAGACACACACACACACGCACACGCACACGCACACGCACACGCACACGCACACGCACGCACACTGCAGAGACACACACAATCTTTGACAGTCTCCATGACAACCAGTCTGCAGCTCTACAGCTACTCTGACTTCCCTTTTGTCTTGAAAGACCGGAGAGATAAGGGAGTGGAGGGGGGAAAAAATGGAGGAGGGCTAACTGGAGGCAGGAGGATACATAAATAAAACATGAAGGGAGAGGAAGTGTTCAACTCCCCGACCACAGGCGATTTCACAGAGCAACACGTGGGAGGTAAACAACGGAGGCTGGGTGGTCGGACTGGGTTTAAAAAATAATAATAATTGGAAAGCTCCCTTCATAGCAGCCCCTCATTGTCTGTCTGACCTCTAATGTAGAAAACCCAAGATGCAAAGAACATTACAGGGCTCGCTGCAATCCAACCTGTGACAGGTGGATCAATAAACAAAGCCCCCTGCATTTTAAGCCATTATGTTTGCAGCGCTCATCGCATGGGAACTATTCACAGGCAAGCCATTATGCCGTTGCACACTGCCTCTGTGGACTATTAGCAGCCCTGATCGTAAATACGAGCCCCGTCACTTGCCACACTTCTGGTACATGAGGGGACTCAAAGGCTAACGGGGGTAATTACACCCGAGTTGTTTGCATGCATCCATAGAAACCCTCAGCAGCGATTTGGCCGGTAGGTATCAGGTGCCACCATGAAATGCTATGAATAAATACTGACCGGCTGAGCCCGGTTGAGTTTCATGTGAGTTATGACTTACTCTGAAATTTCCGCAGGTTGATCAGACCGTGGTCTCGGATTATCCTGGAAGAAATGGAGATGAAGATTTATTAATATGCAAATGACTTTTCTGATTGCTAGGTGCTTGCAAAATTAAACCTGGCATTTACTCAAATGTAATTATGTTGGTTGTTACAGTCTCTATAAAGTCATTATGGCAAATAGAAAACGGAACATGTATCTGCCTTAATCACAGCGGCTACGTGAGATTTGTGCAATAATTGGAATTTAAATTATGATTATAAGGTCTGTAGCAAGCTCCCTCAAAAGGTCAGAGGTCAAAATGTCAGTGGTGTTGGCACGTGAAACGCGCCTTGAAGCCTCTCTGACAAGTTACAAGTTAACAGAGATAAAACAAGGATTATGGGAAGAGGTGACATGCCATTCCACCATTCTTGGGGAGCACACACTCTTTACAGCTGATTTAGTGATGGATGCATTACACCGAGGACTGACTGCGTGCATGTTGAAGAATGACAGCTAACGGGCAGAAGGTGGAGGAGACAACTGACTGACACCTTTAGAAAAGAGGGGAAACATATTCTTATTATCTATAGTATGGAAATGTAACAAGGGCTGCCACTGCCCCCTTGAGCAAGTCAATGAGAGGTCAGGACAAAAACATTCAAATGCTCAACACAACAACTTTCCTAAATCCCGAGGGGAGCTCTAGACAAACAGCAATCAAATACATTCACTCAGTTACCGGTTTGTAAGGAACACCAGCAGGCTGAATCGACCGTGGCTTATTTGTGCTTCAAAAACTTAGACAGGTGTGTCTTCAACTTTATGACCATTCTGGAGGATGCAGCTTATTTTTCTTTCAATTGTATTGTATTAAAAAGGAGCAATACGTTACTCTGACATGAAGCCAATCAAATGATGTCTTTTTGGATTTGCAAAATGACAATCAGTTTATTATTCAGTGTTGCCTATTATTTTACTGTCCACTAATTATGTGAGCTTTTAAGTCAAACATACATCCATGGGGGCACCAGTGGCCTAGTGGTTAGTGCCTGCGCCCCACATACGAAGGCTGTAATCTTCTAAGCAGGCGGCCTGGGTTTGAATCCGGCCTGTGGCTCCCTCCCCAACTTCTGACTCTATCCACTGTCCTATCTCGAAAATAAACCTTTAAAAAACACATACATCCAAGAAGGACAAAATGTGTTCTTTTTGTAAATCAGGTGTGCTAAAGGTTCACAATGAGACGGACACTTCACCTCGCCTCTTAAGTAATCATGAACACAGCTTATATGTTGCACCTGAATGAATGAATCCCTGTGGCTTCTAATGAGAGCTTAACAAAAGTCTGGAATATACAATTATAATCACTCTTAGAGACTCTACCCCAGTCTCTAAGGTCTCGAGTCTGCCAAGCACTTTTAACAAATAATTAAAAGTTTGGATTTTAATTGTAAATATATGAACTTTACAAACTGATTAATATTAAAACAATACAGACAAGGGGTTTCATAATATTAGCCTTGTAAATTTCAGGTCAGTATGAAATGCATTTATTCAACATGAAACTACAAATATCCAAAGGGAAATGAGGGTGTGAAATGTTAGGAGCTTGTAGTGCCACCTTGTGACAGATAGGGGTTATTACATGAAAACAAAAACACTGTATTCATCTTTGAGTGTATAAAAAGTGGACCTACTTTTTCCTCCGCTGCCTTTCCTTTAATCTTGAATGATAAATGTCGACAACTGAAAGCTTAAGAGCTGAAACAGAGCAGTGACACAGTTAGAAATGTAGCGTTCATTAAGATCACATCATTGACTTTTGTTGTTAATGAAAAAAATGAAATACGGTCCATTGAGATTCTACCCACCACGTAGGATGTCTGAGTCATCATCCACAAAGTCGATGTCTTTTAGATCCCATTCTGCATAGTTGTCAAACTCCTAACAGGTCAGAGAAGAAGGACTTTTATCATCTGCTGCAGTGATCTAACTGCACTTTAGCCAACCAATGATCCCAGATAAGAGCTCATATTCAAACATTGTTTACAGGGCTATAGAGTCACAGTAAACAATGGCATGAGTCACTTTTTCAATCACAATAAAAAAGACATTTAGTGGCTGTTTCATGTTGATGAAAAGTACAGAACTAACGTATCCCCTCACCTCCATGAAGTCTGCTCTGGCAGGCATGTATCCCGCCATATCTCGAGACAGCACTGAGTCAAATGTGGGCCGAGGGGGATCATCTGTGGCTGTAACATCAAGGAAACAAGGCCCAAAGCAGTAATTAACATTTCAGTACCAAAATGCAATAAATGTGAATTTGGCATAAAACAAAGAATGGGCTACCTGCAAACTTCTTCTGCAAAATCACTTACAGTAAGAAATACAACAACTTTTTTATTTTTTGCCTGCATTAACATGACACTGTGAAAACTGTTTGTCAAGCTCTCAAACACTGCAACAGATGGAGACCTGAATCCAGATAGGCACTGAGACAAGTTCTTAACACACCAACTGTTTCTGTTCAACAGGCCACTGGCTTTTGGGTTTTAAGTTCACTTCCTTTTTAAACTTGTAAATATTTTCTTTTGGCCACCCTGGAGGCCCATAATCAAGGTTACTATCATTTTTTTTAAACTTACAGTTTAATATCAGCAGCAGACAACAGGAAATACATAAATATAGCAACTCATATTTAATAGTGTGTGTGAAAACCTTGTTCCCAGATGCGAGGGAGGAATCCCTTAAGGATTTACATGTTACAATTTCTCCTGTGTATATAAGAGTATAATGTGGATACTGACGTTTGAAAGGAATAGCGCCCTCTGCAAAGCGTGAGTCTTTGGTTTTCCGAAGGCTCAGCAGGGTGGAGGAGAAGAGCGGGTTATTGATGAAGTTCTTCATGTAGTGGCTCTCACATTCCTCTTTGGTTTTAGTGCGCATCTGATATGCCACATCCTGCCTGTAGGAGAATGAGTTGCAGAAATAAAATCTGGGAATATGCATCAATAGCTCACAGGAAGTTTGCAATGTACATGAATCATTTACCAGGCTATTGTTGCCATATTACAACATATAGTACACTGTGGTTATTTGTCTTAATGATAATACACACAACCAAGTCACACAAGGTTTCTTAGAACAAAGTTAAGCTTGAAAAAAAAAAATCATTGTTCTCAACAAAAGCATATCATGCTCTAGACAATTAAATATTTACAGATTGTATGTTCCAAATTAAATCAGTCTACAGAACAGCATCATTGTTTATGATAATTGCAGCCTGCTGGGCTGGGATTTCTGTTTCCTGTGAACTCAATTATTTTGCCCCCATAATCTTACGCATCTTATTTTTCAGTCATGTGCAACATAGTAAAGAGAAAGGGAACACTCAATTATTCATCTACAAGTCAATCATTTTTAATTTCACATTTTAGTAAACACTGGAAGATAGGGATCCCACTGGGTACAGAGATATTATTTATTTGATTATGCAAATCTATTTATCTGGATTTGTTTTCACATTAAAAAGGGAGGGGGGGTTGTTTTTGTATTGTTCACTAGTTTGGACACCATGTAAAGTCTCCTTGGGTCCCTTGAAAGGAGCTCTATACATTCGATGTATTAATTAATTTTACACAAACTACACAAAGTGCTCACCAGTTTCCAAAGCCACAGTCCATGACCGCCTCCAACAGAGCCATCTCTTCCTGCGCTGTCCATCCCGGCTCCAGGACGGGGAAATCTGATGTCTGCACGAGGATAAAACATCAATTCTCAGATGGACTTCTGTCCAGATGTCTGTCGACGACAACTTGTAATATACTTACCATGATTTCATATTTGTGATCACTCTGATGCTTCTTGTATTCAAATCCTTTGGTGAAACACTGAAATTAAGTTTGACATCAGTCAGATTGAGTGGTCTGACAACAACCAAGAGACAACAACACAATAGGTGAGTGTATTTGTCAAGCACACACCTGTAAGCAGAGTAGAAAAGGTGAGGGTCCACATTCTGCACACTTGATGTATGGCTCAGTCAGATAGGATGAGCAGCCTCTGCAGGGTGGCTTATCAAAAGGATCATCTGGAGTGGGAATAAAAATAAATAAAAAACACAAAATTAAAGTTTACAACAAGGAAAAACCCACCTTTGTTACACCTGAGCTTCTGTGCACAGATTTGAAGTTTATCACTGACTTCCCCAGAGAGCGTCAAGGAGGCCTGAAGTTAAAGCCAACATGTGATGGTAAACAAACCAGATAGCAACCTTTTGTGAAATATCGCGGACTTCTAGAAAGCATGTCAAAACAGTAAATCCCCGAGAGAGCACTTGATACACGTACTCCACCAGAAAAACGTATAAAAAGGCAGATAAATACGCGCAGCTGTAAATACAGAGCAAAGCTAGCGTAGTGTGCTAACGTGAGGGACACAATGCTACAGTTAAACTAATGTGTTTATCTGACAAAGGAAGCGGCCTGTTAACGTAAACATGCAGCGGTAACATGGAAATATATAATATGAGCGGCACTTACTCCCAAACGACGCAAGACGGTCCATAAGACAATGTTTTTACAAAACTAATAACAGAAAGGCTATTTTTTCTGTTTTTTCTTCTTCTTCTTCTTTCAGTTTTAATGCAGCTTGCGCCCTTTGCTGCTGCAATACCGCCACCTGCTGGAGACAGTGCACTCCCACAGTGAGGCCCCTTCAGCCTTACCTTACCGCTAAGTTGTTCGACTTTCTGCTATTTAGTACACCACCTGTTTACGTTAAGTTATCAAATATCAAACTCTTACCTCACTTGATTTCAGGGTTGAAACTTGGGCTAAACAATTTGTGGGAAAAATAGGCCTATAATATTTTTTGTAAAGATGTTATTGTAGCTCATAAATAGATTTTGAAATGTCGTCCCTTAACATCCTGATCCAGATTCTTGCCCATTACCCTGATTTTGTCAGATGGTTTTTTTTTTTTTTTTAACAGTTTCTTTGTCAATGATTATCCACATTCTTAACTTTAATACATCCAAATGAATATGCCCTCAGTGTTTTATTTAACTACATTGAAAAGTGAGCGAGTTCTATGATAATCCTAACAAAGGATTGGAGAGAGCAGAGACTGAGCACCTAAAAAAACGTTTTTTACTTTTAATTTACACATTTTTGAAACAGAACAATGACAACAAGTAATAAACAGTCAGAAAAAAGAAAACAAAATACAAAAGCAGGACAAATGTTGACGGGGTCATGGAGTGATTAGTAAAAATTTAAGACTAGAACTTTTGATTGATTTTTAAAACCAAGATTGATCAATAAGTGTCTCTTGGGCTCAAGTCTTTCTTAACATAACTGCTTCTCCATGTTTGTAAAAAATGCTTTAAATGAAAAACAAACATTATTTCAATGAATTGCGTAGACATACATGTATACTTCAGGAATAAAAGTGAGTAGGGTCATACTCAATTCCACCACAGAGTGGCGATCTTGCACCATTTCTGCTGAGAAAACAATAAACTCACTGCAAGTCCCTCTTTGTCTTTCTCTGAGCAAACACCACCACCTGAGCCTCTTAAAGGCCAGTTTGAGTTAGGCTGGATGAGGGCCACAGAATGATGAATATGGGACTGCACTACATTGACCCCCTTCACTGTAGCACTTTTATTTCATAAAACTCTCCCACTACAGCTTCAATTGTTGGAGTATTGCTTTCCTTAAAAACAGATCACTCTGATGCAATAAATATCTATTATCCCTGATATTTTCCAGTGCCTGAGTCCAGCTTGGGCCCCCGGATCAAAAACAACTCCTCAAGGACATGCTCAAAGAGGGATCTGGCAAAACACATTTTTCCAAACCTTGATACATAAAACTGCAACTCTGCCTGTGTCTATACCAATAAAAGCAAGTGAGAATGTGTGTTTGTGTTGTAATTTGGCTGTAACTACCTTTTTATTCAATACAGATGTGGCATCAGCATGTTAATGAAAACAGCTGCATCTCAAATGATGAGCACTGGCACCAGAGATATGTATTATTAATCATCACTTTACAACCAAAGGCACAACTGTTAGTGACATTTAGGGAGGAATTGTTGTGATATTTATGTTTTATTAAACGTGATGCTCTGCACATTAAATACTCCCGAACAAACTCAGAAAGAGGAGTTATCATGGCTGCCAAACTGCAGATTTGGATTTATCTGAGTGTTCTCCTTTCCTCTCGTTACCCATGAGCCATCTCTGTGACGGCGATCCACAGTGACAAGTGTGTTCAGCTACAGCGTGCACTGTGTCCCGTCTCCTGACCCTCGGGGGTTGCCTAAGACCTCCATGGTGCGACTCAGTCAGCATGAGAGCCGTGAGCAACATAGAACCGTGAGTAATAACGAGGTGCCCTCCCTCCTCCACCCTGACACAGACTGTGCATAATAAAAAGAACAGTTGTACTTTCCCTCTCAGAGGGATTTCTATCTAACTGCCGGAACACAGGTTGTTTAACGACCCCGTGAAAGCGTTATGATTTATTTATCTTTGGAAGAGGAACTTCTGCTTTCTGTGCGACGGTTGGCACTGTGAATGTTCTTGTAACTTAGTTTTACCCAGACCTACCCCCACTGAGACTATCAGCTACTGCAGTTTTAAACATTTAAAATCTGTGTTCATGCATTATGTATACTAAATGGACCAACGTTTATGGATACCCACAAATAACACCCGTTCAAGAATGCAGAATTTCTCATTTCAAACCAGTGCTTCTAAACATATTGCCACAACACACATTTTTGGTACCTGGTTGCAGAAATTAGCTCTTATTAACCTGTAAGATTAATTAGTGATGATGGCCAGTGATGTTGGTCAATAAAGTCCGACTCTGCCCTCCACTTCATCCCCAGAGCTGTTAAATAGGAGTGTGTTCATGGCTCTGTAGGCCTGTCCAGTTTTAAAACACCAAACGCCATCAGAAAACCTACTTTGTTATAAACCTTGCTTTTAGAGTGATGCATTGTCATGCTGAAATAAGAAATCAGAATCAGAGATACTTTATTAATCCCAGGGGGAAGTTTCTTAAAGGGGCCTCACCAACTGATGCCAACATGTTGAGGGCCCGCTGTGTCTCACTCTTGATTGTATTTTGTAAAATAAGAGTTCCCTGAATTCAAAACTAAGGGGTCTAGAGACCTTTTCCCACCCAAACTTCCTTGCTAGTTTGGTCTCAGGATCTACTTTTGAAGGAACTATATGATTTCTTTAGCCCATCTTGGCTGCATTTCCACTGTAGTCCAAAGAAAGTTGTGCAAATGATTCCACTGAACTACATTTACATGTTCTTTTTGCACCCATCAATACAACGATGATCTATTTTGTCCAAATCAAAAATGCTCGATACAAAATGTGTGATGCCATTTGTTTATTTTCTTCTCTTACTCTTTTAATGGGAGAAAACACAATGAACAAAAAAAACAAACAGACATAGCTGCAGAATTCAATAAATAATCAAATTATATAATGAGAGTGTCCAACAAATTACCAATGTTCAGCACCGTATTTTCCACTGTTTCTGTGGTGGAAACGCTACGTTAGCTACATTTACAATTGCCAAAGCCCAAAGTACACAAAGGTGTGAGGAGAGTGGTGCCCATGAAGTACAAAACAGGCTTCAAATAAATGGTAAGATTCTGACCTTATGGTCTATGTTGTGTTTTGTGTCAGTTTTTCAAATCACTCTCTACTGTCAGACATATAAAAATGTGCAGAAATATTATCAGTAACAACATATTGGAAGCTGATATGCAGCTCAATCTGTGTGGGGACAGTCCTGCAGCCACCTCATGACTTTGATAAATCCAAATTCTCAGTGCATGCCACTTTGAATGCCAGGGTCAGCATATGTGGGAGCATACTGTAAAAAATCACGTCTTGGCGGTGAATACAGGCTGAGTCTATTATCCACATGGTGACTAACAAAGAAAACGCTGTCAGCTCCATAGAGTGACATGTGTGCTCCCCTACGACGGCCCCTGCTGCAGCATCACTGCCTGCGGGCGGACAACCTGCTGTCTCCTCCAGCCACATGCCACCCCCGCCTACCCACAGTGCCACTCTCTCTCTCTCTGTCCTTCTTTCTGCAGCTTCACACCCACAGCAAAAGGCCTGAAAGACCAGGCAAACCCCCAGCCTGCAGGCCGCACACTTCTTATGCGGATCAAAGACGGAGATCCCTGTGGTTTCTCTGTTCTAGACGTGTGCCAGATTATACACTGGCCAAACAAATGCACACCCCCACCCCCATTACGTCTTTAAAAACTCCCCCAGTCTCTGCTCACTGCTTTGCTCTTTACCAAAGCACTTCCCAGCTGCTGTGATTTGAATATGAGGGCCCCTATGAAGAAAAGAGGGCATCTGGCACACGCCTTAGAGGCTAAGAAAAAAAGTTAAACTGCTCCTGTCATGGAAATGTTCTGAAAACAAGATTAAGCATCTTTAAAAGAAAGAAAAATGAACAAAGATGTGAAATGGACACAGGTCTTTAAATAAGTCCAGTCAAAACACAACTTGAGGACACACCTGATAACATTGAAATCCTCACAATGAATGGCTGCTTAGAGTTGACGTACACTTTAGGAGGTTTGTTTTACAAATCAGATTTGTGGAAAGGTCGGCAAGGAAAATCATCATTCTTCAGTTTGAAATTAAGGACATGTCAGCAGTAATTGCGTGATCACTCTCTTTGCTGAAAGGAAGCTTTCAGCTCAGATTTATTATGCTACCTGCCCCCCATCTGTGCACTAATACTGATTAACATACAGTTGCTGCGTTCATGAGAATAATAGGTTCAGTTTCTCTCACTTTATGCAACTAAATGTAATTAATTCATTACAAATGAGGAAAAAAAATCTGCTTTTTTACAGTATGTTGATATGTTGTCGGGCCTCTTGTCGGGTTTTGATTCGTTGCATTTCAACAATAACTTTTACTTCTACTAGAGAACAAAATTAAATACATTTTAAAAATATGTTGATGAATGTTCACTTGTTACTCAGAAAGCAGCACAAATGGGTCTTGAACTGTTGATGTAATGTGTATTTTTTTTCTCCAATAAATCCCATCTGAGACAGAGATTTTTGCTTTGTTTAAGATTTATGAGCAGAGATGACAGAAAGGGTTGATGAGTGGTAGCTTGATGTACAGTGAAGGAACGCACCTCAGTAATCAGGCAATCCAGTAAGTCCTAATAAATCATCCTCCTGTTAAGCAGGCTAAAGAACACACTCATAGTGCTGCATCATACGTTTGTCCTCCCAGAAGTGTGAATTTTAGGGGGGAAATTCAAATGCTTTCAAGGGAGCTGAAATATGGAAAAGTCTGAGATCCAGCGTTTGACAGGGTTGCGGATGGCTGCAGCTGAGTCCTACTGATATAATGCAAGAATGGGCAAGGGGCACACCCTGGGCAGATTGGCTGTCAATCACCAAACCTGAAAGATCATAGATATAAACACAGATGCTTTTATTATCTGCATCATGGACACTGTAGTATCCAGAGTTTTTGGAGCTCTACCAAAACTAAGGTGTAAAAGTCAGGAGAATTGGCCTCTCCTGCATTCATTTGGACCAATTATTTTATAATCTCTCTCTTGGAAGTCCTCCAACCAAATAGAAGTGCAAGACTAAATCGCTGGAGTACATATTTAATGTGAATAGTTCAGTGAATTCATTTTAACCCATGACTTTTTACTTTCTAAGAGTACTTTGACATCTCTGAGGCAGCAAAAACAGCACAAGGCTGGACTTTTATCACCACTCATTCATCCTACAGATCACACAAGGTGTAGAATAGGTTGACAGTCTGCTGTTACTTATAAACTAGAAGACTTTTCTGCTACTAAACTAAAGAGCCGCACAAACACGTTCTACACACAGCGAGAGCAGATCCTCACGTGGCTGAGAGTGACTGAACTGAACTGCTGAACTTTAAGAGCTCGTGTGTTGATGGAACGCTTGATAAGAATCTAATTTTTCACTGTGCAAGTAGCTGTGAAACTTCATTTTCCTGTGTTGTCCATCATCCTCACTCTGTGTTAAGTTGAGCTTTTTGTGTGAGATTTAAATGGCTTTTTACATGCAGTGCTCAACACAGCTGATTTATGTGCAAGCAGAGTCCAGAGTCAACACGGTGTTAAAAGAAATTAAGATGACGCTGCCTTAAGCTTCAAATAAATGTTGATTATGAGCCAGAATACAGTGTTCCTAGTCCACCACACTCAGCAGTGTAAGATGTGAATTAAGTCATGAAAACAGATGACTCCCACACAAATGTGTCATCAGTTTATTTTTTGCAGAGTGAGAGGTTCCCACTACATATGTTCCTCCTCTTGGTGGACCTCCTCTCCCCATGGCCAAGGTATAACATCGAGGAATCAGCAGAGTGAGAGTTCAGGGAGGTCGACAAGTGGGTGTGGAATGCAAGTGTTTCCCACGCGGCATACCTTCACACAAACCCTGAGAAAAACATGTGTCAGGCCTCAGGTCGGCAATCAGGAATTCAATCCAAAGTGACAGTTTGTGAGGAACCAGAGGGGTGGAGCCGGGAATCAGGAAGTGCATAGATGTTTTATTTCAGTATAAGTAGACCAAAGTCAAAACACTTTATTAAAAGTTAAAGGGTCTGCATCACAAACACTATTACAAATATTATTACTTAAATAACATTAGCATTATGAAGATACATGTGGAAAGCCCCAAGCTTTATCCAGAATGAAATATCTCAACATCTACTGAATTGATTGGCACAAAAATTAGTACATACCTTAATTCTGCCTGAGGATGAATCTTTGTAAAACTGGCAATCCCTGACTTTTTTTCTTTAGTGCCACCATAAGGTTAAAAGTTGTGGCTTTCAGGGAAATGGTTCATACATTTGGATTTCTTGTCCAGATTTATTTTCTAAATTAATTTCTTACCCCTCAGCAATAATTCAAGTAACTTAAGTAACCTTGGGCTATTTATCAAGTATCCAAATCAGGACAAAATTTGGCTGTTCAATACCATGTTTAATGTCCAAATACATTAAAACCTAAGGGAATTTTTTCTAACATGTGACCTAATGGGGATTCTTTGGCTTTTGGGCACAACCTCAAGTGGACACTGGAGGAACTGCATTTTTTTGCAGTCTTTTTCTTTCATCGGAAGTTGCAAATTGATACAGATACAAAAACCAGGCTGGCAGGCAAGGAGATATGTAAATGGAGAGACACTTATTGACAAACCAGAAAATATATATTTTATTAGATACATGACTGTTGAGTTATTTTATCCACAACAGGCAGTGATAAAGTAGTCTGTTCCATGAAATAATAATGTTTGCATACTTTTCAGTCTTATATTTTGTTCTTTATGCAAAATCTTAAATCTTAAACTCATTAATGAAAAGCTAAAGTAATTTAATCACGACATGGCCAGACTGGGAGTGGGAAAATATTGGGATAGCTGACAGAAGAGATTTCTGTGTCTGAAATGCGGAAATATTGCCTTACACAAACACACACATAGAAGTTGCACCCTGCTGTGGCTGGGCTATGGATGGAAAAAGCTCCCCATGTGAACCACACCGTGTTTCCTATATACCTCTTACAGCAGAGCAGCTCTACCACAACACTGTCAGAACACATCAGCAGCTGCAGCCTTGATGGTTTCCACACTCGGGCTTTCCCAGTGGTCGCCTAGAGGGACACCACAGGCCTGTTGCTTTAGCCCTGCCTCCAGCAGACCATTCAGCCTGCCTGTGCCTCAGTACGTCCCTAACACAATAACCCCCTCGGCTTATTGTGGGGGAAGAATGACGAAGTGCATTATGCATTATCCATGGTGGAGAATGGACAGAAATAACAGTGAGTGGTCACACGGGACAATACAAAAAGTTGTTTTTTTTTATTAAAGGGCTGATCTGTTGTAGCTGGAGCATAAATGGCCTTGAGCACTCAAGCTTGCATGAGTATAATAATTTCCTCAGAGCGTGACTGGGTGACCTCATTGGACACCACAGAGAGCCTCATGTTAATCTATAATGCCTTCTTTCGACTAGGTGCTTCCAAATGTGTCTTGTCATCACTATTGTTTCCTCTCACAGTGGTATGCAGCCTGTCGACAGAGTGAAAGTATTCTCGGTTGTCACCTGCTCTTTAAGAATGGACGTGTGTTGAAATGGGCAGTGAATGGCAGTCAGGGTCAGAGCAAGAATGCAATGACAACAGCATGAGAGAGAGACAGTGAGAGAGATAAAGACACAAGCACCAGTCTTCCCACACAGCCACCAGTTCAGGGTTACGACCTGTCTGCTTTGCCACTTTCTACCACACAGCAGAAATGTATCTCCCTGACCTCAGCCTGGGTGTCCACTGGGGGTTTTCTGTAGGAGCAGATCACGGGAGAGGATTAGCCAGCTGTTGGGTGGGGGAATTTTAAGGTTTTTTCCCCGCTTGACTGTTCACGAGAGTACTAAGTGTGCTATTAAAGCAATCTGCTCGTGGCCAGTGAATGCATCATAATGACACCAAACAGTAGAGGCACAGTTGACATGCTGTTGCCAGCTTGCAGACTTCACAGCCCAGACAGTGGGCAAATGGGGTAAATTGATATTGATTTTGTTAAAGCTTATTTTCTATTGTCTTCAAGTCATCCAGTTGAACTTTTATTTACCCTAAATTGGCCATAAGGTTGAAAGAATCATCTTAGTTCCACGTTTCCTGGCAGACCTCTGTGTATTTGCCAGCATAAATGTATTGGTACCTAGATGCCAAAAAATACATTCAATGGTTTGAACACTACCAGCACTGAATATTCAATCAGTGGTTATCATTACATTCTGTGTTTATTCTAAACATTTGATTTGTTCATCTGAGCCTGTTCCAAAACTGTTCACGTAGAAATAGGATCATGTTTGAAGAGCAAAATGCTGCGTAACCTGTCAGATTTGGATTCAGCGTTTCTAATTGTTTCAATAAATGTATGATATTCGTTTTTGTACTGACTACTTGACGTGATTTTTAATTACATCTTAAAATCTTAAATGATCAATGTTGTTCTTTAAAACGCTGTGCCATATGAAAATGAGATAACCCTTGACATCTAATTAGCAAATTTTTCCCGTCTCCCGATAAAACAGGCCCCATCGTCTCACAACTACTTGAAAAAATCTGAATGAATACAGAGCAGTTGTTTGTAAGCTTGGGAACAGGGCTCTCATGGGACAACCCATGACTAAAAAACAGGGACTGAGATCAGAGCCGCTGAGTTTGAACTGGCATGTGGTTCTCATTGCTGTAGTATAGTGAGAGATGGTGGAGTACTGGTGCTTTAACTGGCCCCGGCCTTTGCACGTGAGTCGATTAAAACCACATGTTTCCAGTGTGATTGTGTCTGTGGGCTTGTAAAAAAAATGGAGCTCTCGCTGAAAAGCTGCTCCTGCTCACACAGCCACACAGAGCCCACTTTGCATGTTGAAAACATTTTTTCTCCCTCTCTTTTGGCTGATGCAACACAGTTCAACTTCCACATGGAGTTTATTTTCCCTGACTAAGGGGTTTGGGAGCTAATTTACTGTACTGCAGTTGAAAGTAATCCAGATGTGTGTATATTCATTATTTGTGAAAGACGCAAACTGTTTGTTGCCCATCCAAGCCAGCATAAACTGATGTTTGATGACAAAATGTCTATAGGAGTCAGTCATTTACAAACTGTTTTGGGGGGAGGTTTCTATTCTGATTGCTAAGGATCTTGGCCTTAGATAATGTTCACATTTATATAGAAACATACAATACTGTGCTGATCCCAAGTATGATGAATTTAAAATAAACATTCCATCTGAATTTGCTGTGTTGCTAATGGTATGGAAAATATAGATGAAAGATGCGCACTGGGATGATTAGATTTGAGAGGAGGAACATGAATCAGATTTCCGTTTTTTTTGTCAAACGAATGTGTCAATGGTAAACTTGTATGAGGATTGAACAGTCATTGAATTAAGGCTTGGTCACTTTTGTATTGATAATTCCACATGTAGTGACAAATGAGCTACACCTTCCACTTATTATCCACACCTGCTATAAAACAGGAAAATTTGAATATTCTAATAATAGAGTCATTCTTTCCCATTTTAAATCAGCTGAGATTCTCCACAAATCATTCTAGTTCCCTGGTAAACGCCTTGTAGCCGACCCTGTGTTGTGTATTTGTGACATAGACCTCATACTATACAGCAATGGTAGCCTATAATATGTTTAGGTGATGATGGTGGAGTGGCAAAGTAGTGACCAACTGAATGTCTTCCATGGCAGAAATGCACACAGCTGTGTTGGTGGTGTGAATGATTAGCCCTGACGTCCCCTGTCAGAGAGCCAACTGCATCCTCACACTGTTCCACTGTGTCTTATCACCAGCAGCCAGGGTGCTGATTATAGAGAGTCTGTACAGGCATGTACATACATCATGCTCTGTGTCAGAGACAGCATGGATGTGCATGGGCCTCCATGGCACAGCAGATATGCTCATTATAATGCCACTCACTCTGATAATAAAGTGGGCCTCTTGCTGCAGTATGGTTCAATGTACAGGCCATTTGCTTACATGGATGCATGTTGGTAACAGGTTCCATGAAAATGATGTTTTAACACTAGAGATAAAAGATATTGACTCTCTTTCATGGCTTTAGTTTCTAATCAGCAGAATCATTGAAAGAAGCGAATCATCAGACAGTAAAAAATAGATAGTAGTGTCACTTATCTGAACAGGAATGAGTGCACTTCATTCACAGTTTGCTCAGTTAAAGTATTAGGATTATACCGATACAGTCAGTGAGTCAAGGATTTTTACTTTGCCGTCATAGTGTCAGTCCTGAATAAGTCAGCTATTTATGGACCTCTGCAGCTGTGGCAGAAAAGTGGCAAGAAAGTAAGTCCTTCTTTTGTGTCAGCTGTATCTGTTTCAGGGTAATGTGACACTAGAGACTGACAAGCAAAAAAAGAGGTCTGAATCTGACCTATGAACTTGCTGTCTGAGGAAAATGAAGCTGTGTCATGGAGGAGTTCATCATCAGCTAGACTCACACACAGGTGTCTGCCTAGAGGCTTGAGAACAAGTCAGACTTAACTGTGCTGTGTGATTTTTTTTTCACCTTTCACAGAGATTAGCAGCTACATAGTATAAGTACAATGAATGTCAAGGGATTCAGAAATGTGTACACTTCAATGCATGCATCAACAATAAACAGGATGAAAGCTCTTGCTGTTATCGAGAGCCTGCAGACAGCTCCAGGCTTTCTGTTTGTCTCATCAGCGTGTTCGGCTCAGTTGATGATGTGGTGAAAAAGAGCGCATGAAGCAGCATTTTTATACCCTGACAGTAAGAAAGACAGAATCCGCCTTGTATTCACATCCCTGATGTATTTTCAGGCCAGCACAGACAACATTTAACTGGATCCTGAATTCAATCACAAAAGCTCAACAAGTTGATATTGATGTTGCATGTTGGGCTAGCTTACTGTAGTAGTGTATGAGACCCTTTAACATAGTTTTCAATTTAAATCAAGTTGTCTGAAAGCTACCGAAATTCAGCAAGTATTCACTTCTAATCAACTCATGGAGCTGAGGTTTGCTTATAACACAAGCTAGCTAAAACTTCAGAAACCCTCGTTCTCATTTTAGTTTGCAAAGTGACATTTGTTGTTTGGAAATGAGAAGATTACCTCTGTTTAAAGTCAAATAGACTGCTCACTTTTATAAATATTAGTAAGCATGCGAGCAACAGTAACTAGAGGGGTGCTAAGGTAATTTTAAAATCAGGGCCTATCTAATATAATTCCAAATCTCGGTTGTTCCCACTGGCAGGATCTTTGGTTGTAGTGAATTGAGAATGTTTTAGTTCAACACTGTGATTGTGTTGAAACTCTCAGTCACACAATAAGGATGGTGCTTAAATATGGAGATTACACAGCAGATGCAGTGCGATGACAAAATTGAGGCAGCACCTGTCTTTGCTGCAGCACAGGGGTCATGACCTCTAGACCACCAAGAACTGCAAACACTACTGTAGCTCTGAACTGGAAACAGAGAGTATTTTCTACTAGTATAACTCTTCATCTGTTCTACTTCCTAATTCAAACCAAATAAAATGGCCACAAACAGATTCACTTTTTGGCCTGGGCTTTCTGTGAGCTCTATTATTCCCTGCATCAACCACAGGAACTCCTTTTCCTGCTTTGCAACAAACTTAACGGCTTTCTAACAACTCGGCCATGTGCTGGAGCGATTGAGGAACTCTCAAGCATTTCCTCTCTCGAACAAAACCTGAAATTCATCACTGGCTTCCTGTTTGCACACAAGCAGCTCAGTTTACATGCTTCCTGTATAACCCAAAGGACTTTCCTCACACACTCCCAGGAAGCACTGAATCTCTCAACAGTCTGCTTATCTGCCCGGCACACAGTGACACAAATACAGACTCATGATTCATGGGTGCACACACTTAAAACAAATCTTGTTTCTTGTTTCCTGTGAATTTAACTTACCAATATCATAGCTACAAATAAGAAAATAGGCAGTTAAGATTAAACCTTTTTTTTACCCTGCACTAACAGCATGTAAACTTTAGGTAAAATAGCTACAGAGATTTTTTGCCTCTTCAGCAAAACGACCTGCCTCAGGGAAAAAAAAGTTAGTTACTTTTAGCTAGCTAGCTATTTCATCTGTTCTTATGACTAGCTCTTCATATGAATTTGTATATTATAATACCAGCAACACTTTATCCATTCATTTACTCATTGGCTTACTGTTTCAATTATGAATCTAATCTTTGAAAGCTAATTATGTCAACAGTTTGTCTGTTTGCAAACTTAAGCTAATCTGGACCTTACTTTTAGTTAACTGTGTAGCTGCTTTATCAAAACTGGTTTTAGTTGTTTCATTGTTTTTATTTATTTCAACTCTAACTCCATCTCTTATACTTTTAAAAATTCTTAATCCATTAATTGAAACCTTTTTATTTTAACATTTATCAAATGTTGCATCATTATCCTTATACATCCCTCAAAATATTAGTTCCTTGTGAATCCCTCTACAGTACATTTTTAGGATCTAACAAACTTTTTGATTTATCTTTCATTAACATATTCAAAAAGAAACTAGAATGAATATGGTCAAAGAAAGTGCTTTTTGTATTAAAGAAAATAAACCATCAGGTCTTAATGTTTATTGGGTGGGAGCAGTATAATGCAGCATTGTAGGCTATAGAGCTCTTTTGGTGCACGCAGAGAAAGTTCCCTTATTACATTATTGCTAGTTGAGAAAAATGTATATAAAAGAAAACAATCTGACACCACACACAGTTGCTTTTCTTATTTATTTTTGAGTGCCAGCTCCTGTATCTGGTGACACAGACATATTACCTCTGTGTTGACAGAGCTCTCCTGGTGTGGGCCTCTCGTTTACTTTTCCTCTTCAGCCTCTCAGCCATCATTTACTGCCGTTGTGACCCTGACGTTGTTGGACCATCAGGAAGGGCTGCAGGCCTTCCAGAAAAGGTAGCAGCACCTCTACTACCACAAAGGAGCAAGTTTGGCAAACTGTGCAGGAACAAAGAGAGAAAGAAAGTGTGCCAAAACTAAGTGTGTGGTATAAAAGTGCTGATCTGGGATAATCAGGAGGAAGAAGTGCTGAGGATGCTCATAAAGCCTAATGTTTCAAATCAGCCTTAGGATCCAGTACAGCAGGTTATAAATACTAAAGTCAGTAAGATGATGCAACTTTGGCGCTATGTCTGACTTTAAAGTTTGAGACTGTTGTACACACAGACCCAGCTGGGCCTCTGCTGTTGCAGATAGCAAGCTTACACTCCCTTTGGGCTTTGATGGCACAATGTTTAATTCATGAAGAAGCCAAGACTCCAGCAGTTGCTTTAACTCTCAAGTTAAATGTATCACAGGACAAAAAGAAGCTCCCTTACATGCAATGCTACTTACTACATACAAAATGTGTCAGCTTTAATTATTTAATACTGAAGGGAGGTTGGACACATAGCTGTGAGGCCTCTGAGCAAAAACACAAGGCTGCAAACATGGCGGGAGTGGGTTTCCACGTGAAAGCTTGTTGCTGATACTTGTCCATTTTCTCTGCTGTTGTCCGTCACCAGTGATATTATTCTGCAAGAGCTGTTGTACTTTGCCTGAGTGCATTTGAAGAGGTGCTTTACACAGAGAGGTAATTGTGAAGCTTAAGGTCCTCATAAACCTCACAGAGAGATTACCAAAATACACATTTAGGTGGAGACCAGCTCAGTCTGGGGATCCCTGGATTAGTTATCAGTTAAACCTGGTTTGAAGAGTTTTTAACCAGTTATGAAACGGTCCCAAAATAGTAGTGATGCTTCCTTGTGACCCATCAAAGCGAAACAGTTAATCACATAAAAGCGCTTTTTACATTGCAGGTCACAACTGCACATTCACACAATGATGGCAGACTGCTATGTTAAGTTTCCATCTGTATTAACTCATCCATTCATATGCATTCACATACCGCTGATGCAGCACCAGGAGCCGCTTGGGGTTAAGTGTCTTGCCCGAGGACACAGACATGTGGCTGCAGGAGCTGGTGATCGAACCCCCGACTTTCTGGTAGAGAGACAAACCACTCTACCAATTAAGCCACAGTCAACCCTAAAGCATTTCACATAATGCAATTCCTTACAGTCTTTGTTTACATATTGCCCTGAAAGGTTACACAGTGAGTACTTTAGGAGGCAGTATGGTGAAAGAAAGCATATATTTAAAAAAAACGCAGGTAAAACAGGATCAGCCAAAAAAAGAAAGATGTACTGCTTCGTCCACAGTGATTGTCAAAATTGACAGAAAATTAAAATTCCTAATAGTTTTTATAAAAACTAGATACAGCCACGAACGAGGCTATTATTATGTGAAATAAAGTATGAGATGAAATTCAACACTGTGAAGAGGGGTCCATCATTGTGTGTAACTTCAGAATTATCACCTGAATCTGATTGCTGAATAGTTTTGTTACATAACTTAATCTCAGAATAACTAGGGCTGGTGTATTAGTGAGTCGACAGAAGGCAGGATGGAGCGTGCAGCTTGTTTCATTGATACTAAAACCTGTAAGGGTTGTGCAGAGGTTGTGGTCTAGAATGTAACAGCTGTGAAACAATGAGATTAAAACACACACATATTAGTCTAAAATGTGTAGATTCCATACTGGATCATAGGGGACAGAACAATACAACAAAGAAATAAAAATAAATAAATATGAGCTTGCAAATTAATCAAATTCCCTGGCTGGCCTAACTCTAGTCTCAGTTGAAAAGAAAATAACTAAAAAACTGACTCTCTAAAATAAATAAAGATTAGTGGAGCTTTATGTTGAAGACTTTTTTGACGGACTTCCTGTATATAGAGAAGCAGTGTTACTCTGATTAAGTAGCAGACAGCAATGATTTTACATGATTACATAAACCTACAGCACCACATTTGAACCTGGATTAGTCAAAATGGAGTGGATTTCACAATTGCAGGTGGGGATTACGGCTTTATCTGCTCAATCCCATCCCTGTTGTCTAATATTTCACCTGGAGATTACAGGGACTCAAAGCACATGTGAATCTCTCTGTGGATAATATTCGTCAGAAGAGGTCAGCAAGCAGGCTCTGCACGGCCATTACATCAATCTTCTTCTCATCCGACGCGGGATGTAAATCTCTTCAGAGAGAATCAATAACGTGCCGACTGAAGCAGATGAAGATGTGAGGTGTTTCCTAATTTGGGCAGGAGGTTAGAAGACATATGGTCTTTTCCCCCTAATGACCCCTGTTGAAAGACTCCAAAGCATCAAGAGTATATGCGTCCAGCTGGGGACAAAGGTCAGGCCCCCCTCCCTGCCAGTAAGAAGAGGGGAGTGTGTCAATATGTGCGCTGAAAACAAACTCTGAAAATGCATTTACACTGTTTTGTGTCTGTTTTGGTGACTGTGGAAGGAGGTGGATGGAAACCCGGTCAGAGGAGTGAGTCACATCCTCTACCTGACATTTATCTTGATTTAATCTGTCCCCACAAAGCTCCTAAAGACAAGTCATGGCCTGCTAACATCCACATCTTCATCCTTGGCTGTATCCAGTGGCTCCGCAGACTGAGATTTATTCCCACCCAAGGCCATCATGATCTTTGTGCCCTAATTTCTCACCACATTTTGACACATTACATACTCGTCTGATCAACCAGTGGCTGAGTGTTTGAGGGCAGCCATGTGTAGAAAAAACTTACTGCCAGAGGTGAGAAATAATGAAATACATCCTCTGGCTAAATAACTGCAGTTTCCAAAACATTTTTCTCACAACATTTTTCTTTATCTCTCTACTTTTCTCTACTAGGCGAGTGAGCTTCAGGACAATTACAATGAAGAAAAGGCATTGAATGCAATGTTTGCAACTAACAATGAGAACTTTTATTGCAACATGGATGCAAGAGAACCAGCAAACATCTGAGTAGATTCAGAGCTGCTGTTTTTATTTTTTTTAAGTTATAATGATTAAGTTTTATTAGTTTCCCACAAATGGCTTCCACAGTATGAAAGGGTAATGTCCTTCAGAGAGATACATTTTATTTGATACTGAATACCATGTCTTTATATTTAAAATCTGCTCTTTGAAATGCAGCCAACCGGCATTTTTTTGGTACCCACTGAGTGACAAAAAACATCTTGAATCTACTAAGATTTAACTTAAACCAGAATCTTATTTACACTAGTATCTGAATAAAGAATCTGTAAACTTTTGCAGCATCAGCTTAGGGAGAAGTTTGCCTCCATCCAGTTTGTGGTGCTCATAGTATTAAAAAAAATCCATCAAAGAATTCCCAAGCAATAACTCTTCTGTGGATAATCAAAAAAGTTCATTTCTGTGAAAAGTTTAGTTTGAATGTTTAAGGCCTATTTCAGTGCAGCTAACTTCACCAAGAAGGTCTATTTTCTCTTGAGGTGGTGATAGAAATACAAATCTGACAACTCGAGCTTTATTCGCCTTGAGAACAAAGCATATTAAATGTGAACAACGTGATCTTTGCTCTAAAGACTAAATATAGCCGTCTCTGACTCACATGTAAGCATGTTTTCGAAGATCCCACGCCAGCCGGTATTAGCTGCATCCTCGTTCATCCTGTCATTTTGAAGCTGTCACAGACGTATAAGACTTGATAAGACAGCTCTAATATTACCAGAGCTGAGTGGAGCTGCTTCCTCAAGGAACTTGATGAAAACGTGAGACATTTTGCTGACGTTTTCTTCAGGGGACTGGCAGCGTTACATACTGTACAGCCTCAGCGACTGAGATCAACATCACGATCTATTTTCAGTCAGCTTTACTGGGTCTAGCCTCTAATTATGTATGCAGTGTGGATACAAGAAGGAGAGGGGGTTCAGACGGGAAAGTGACAAAGACACCATTTTCATCCTTTGGGTGCTATAAAAATGATAAGTTCCGTGTCACTGTTGACTACCTCTTTCCTGCTTACCGTTAACAACAAAAACCCTGATTGAAAACTACCAATACAAAATCTGAAACAGTAGAAACACTTCTGGCACACTGGCTTTGTTGATGATTTTTCTGTCATAGTGATGGAATAGTGCACTCTTATCTTTACAGCATGGCAACATGTACTAATACCATCATGACTGAAAGCTCTGCTGACTAATGTGGCTCCTGCAGCATAGAGGAGAAACGAAGGGACCCATTCATTTATTGTCAAAAGAAGTTCATTGATTTAAAAATACAACGTCCAGTTGATGTAAAAACCCAACTTTCAGTTGACATCAAAACCAAATTCCCATTTAATGTCAAATACAGAGATCTAGCTGATGTCAGATCCTGATATTTATATGTCAAGTTGAATCCAAGAGTCATGTCGACATTAAAACCCAACCTAGTTGACGTCAAACATGTCGTTAAGATTTAAAACCCAATATTGAGTTGACGTCAAAACCAAACATCCAGTGTGTGTCATATCCCATAAGACATCACAGCCAACGTCTGATTGATGTTACAACCCAACGTCAAGTTGATGTCAGATCATGACTTCTTTTTAACATTTAATCCTAATTCTAAATTTACCTAACATGAAATTGAATCGGAAAACAACGTCTGGGTGATATATGTGTTGACCTCAAAATGAAATGTCCTGTTGAAGTCAAACCCAACATCTCGTTGAAGAAACAACCCTCTCTTTACAAAGAAAATCAAGTTATCTGCATTTCAACAAAAAATAACTTAGAAAATGTGTTTCTTATCTTGTCATATAAATGATATGACTCTTTAAAATGTTTGAAAGCATGAGCTATTAATCTCTGCCTAGCACACTGCTTTAACCCAAGCAGACAACGAATTTAGCCTTTGCAAAAACTGACTGCAGATTGAAATTGGACACTCTGTGTTTCACCATTGTCTCCTGACAAACACACAATTTTACAACCTTATTACCTTCAACTCTTACTCTATGTAATGCTACTTAAAAAAAAGCACCTCTGCACCTTGCAGTTTCAGTTCCATGGCCTCAGGACACTGAAACTGAACCCAGCCATTGTTAGAGAGGGAGAAATTCAGTGACGTTGTGTCTATAAGTGGTCCCTCTGCTTTATTATTGGCAGTCTGTGATACAGGCTGAAAGTCCCCAAGCTATTCAACTACTGAACATGGTTTAATGTTTTACTCTTCCCTGGCAGTAAAAAGTCTGTGTCTATATAAATGGAATGTGTGAATCATACGGTGCAGCTCCGACAATGACACAAAAGAAGCCGGAGACTCTGCAGTATGTTTAAGGAAGAATGTTGGGTGCAGTCAAACCAGAGGAGGAACGCCAAACATGAAGTCAGTGTTAAATGTACACATGAATCAATGAAGTCTCACAGGATTCCTGAAGTGTCCTTGAGCAAAAGCCGTATGTACCTGCGCTGTGGCAGTAACTACATATGAAAACCTCAGACTTATTTTATTTTCAGATGGATTAAATGTGTTCGTAAGATGACAGTTATGGTTGGTTTAAATTTTAGGGTTTTAGGGTCTTTCAGAAAAGGATCATAAAATAACATTGCTAAGAACATGAAACCCTCTGAGAGATCAAGGATTTTTAGTAAGGGAAATACATACTGTCATGATTTGGTTTCTTATTTTCAGAGTTTAGGTTTTCTTGTTGTTTTTAGTTCTCATTCTTGTCTGATGGTGTTGTTTCCCTTGTGTGTTTTCTAGGTTAATGTTTCATGTGTCATTTTTGTAACTTCATATCCTCGTGTATCTAGTGTGTTTTGTTAGATTCTTGAGTTCTGTGTGTCTTTAGTGTTTCATGATTTAGTTTGTCCTCAGTGTTTCTTGTATTCCTTTCTCTGTGTGTTTCCTATAGTGTGATTACCCTGATTGTCCTCACCTGTGTCTTGTTAGTCTCACCTGTGTCTGATTACCCTATGTCTATTTAGTCTTTGTGTGTCTTCTCTTCTGAGTCAGTTCATAAGTTGCTAGTGTATCTTGTTGGACTGTCAGATTTGCTCGTGCTCCTCTGTGGCTCCTTGTTTTTGATCCCTGTGTTTTTTGTGGAGCTTTTGGAATTGAGTTTTGTTGCCTTTCGCCTTTTTGTTTGATTAAGTAAGTTTTGGTTTCTGCACTTGGGTCCACCTCCCTTGTTTTACACACCGAATTGTAACACATACACCTAAGTACCTTGGTTAAACTGCAATGTTTGCTACATTAATTAGCAGGCAACAGTTTAATCACACATTTTCAATCTGTTAACTTTGTATTGTTGTAGAATATCAGTGGTATGTGATCCATCTATTGACAGCTTATTTGGATTTTCTGTATCAAAAAGAAACTTAAACTACAATAACTTGACAGAAGTAAAAGTAAAAACGTAACAAATTAGCCATGGTTACCTCCTCATCAAATGACTCTTCTACTCTACAATAGGTGCCAAATTCCAGTAACATTCCTCAGACTGCTTTACAACAGTGGCCTCGGCTGCAGCAAATGATCACCACCCTGCAACAACAGGTCTTAAATTTACGTAGTGTTTATAGAGAAAACAAAGTGGGACCTCCTAAGAAACCAGTCACTGTTCAGTCAGGGTGTGGTGGAGATCGTCCTGGTAAAGTGCCACATATAGCTAATCCACTCCATGTGCTTGAAACCCGACACGGTGACCGACAGCAGAGGAACCACAAGACGGACTGGCCTGTCAGTGATGGAGGGCTCCCTGGTGACCCATCAGCACTCCCTAATGATCATATTCTTCAACTTCCAACATCCACCCCCTGCCCCCCCCCTCCCCGAAAACATGCAGCTCGGTCTGCTACATGCAGAAGCAATATAGGAGCCATACAGCAAACCACAGGGGTCACAGTCCATACGTTCATAGTATTCAACATAACATTCAACTCATACCACAATAAATAAGCAACTGTGATTGGCCTGACTTATTTCAGGTCAGATAAAAAACTTGATAAATGGGAGAGGATCAGACTGATTACTTGGAGTACTTGAACACATTACTATTTAAACCAGTGGATTAAAGTGATCACCAAAGTTATTGCCTTTCATTTTATTGGGGTAGTGATTGTTTGTACCAAGGTCCATTCTATTTCTCATCTATTGAAACATTTATGAGACAGTCTTCCTCATCCAAAGATGCAAACTACATGGTGGAGCTCATAGAAAGGCCAGGAAATCCCTCAAGTCATTAGAATTCAACCTTTAATGATCATGGCAATCCTTCTTAAAGTTTTAAGATATGGACTGCTTGAAGAGCGTAAATCAAATGTGGCTTAAACATATCCAGTCAGCTTTTCGTATTAAGACATGGCCCGAAAATAAAACAATGTAAATGTTGTAATTAAGTTCTACAGTGTTTTTATGTAAGTCCAATTTTCCTATCAAAGTCAACAGACTATAACGACGTAATATATTGACGTAAACATCTTGAAAGCAAACGTGTTAATCATCAGGCAAGAAACGTTCTGCTCAAAAAACGTTTTATTTTTAACGTCGCAGGGTGACACAATTCTGGACTGACATCGTCCCAGAACAATGGATTTCAATGAAAACACGGATCTACAGTTTTATGATTTTAGGGTGCATGCTGTGGGATCAAAATATCCTTTCCTTTGCCCTTCTTTTTCACAGATTTAATTACCCAGCTGCATTTGGCACACATTTCATACCGCTACAAACATTTGCACTAATCACAACTCATAGCATGACAGTGAAGTTTTAGCTTCCCAGTCAAGACAATAGTTTTGGATCCCACAAACCAAGAAAAATGTTCCTCAGATCCCTCTCTCAGCGACTCTGGTCCCACGTGGCTGAGTCCTAATCAGAAACAGGCAGACTGGATCAGGTCCCACATGTGGAAGACTGGATTATAAAAACTGTGAACAATTAACATGCATGAGGGTCTGCCCTGCCTCAATGAGAAAGGAATGGTATCTGCTTATGTTAATTTCTCTGGATTAATTTAAGAGGCTTTTAAGGGCACTTCAGTGGGTGGGATTTTTAAAGTAGACAGACTCTTTTCCTGCTTTGTCGAGCCGAGTGAAAGCTACTCCATATTTCTATGTGAAACAACTGTTCAACTCAGAACTCCTGTATGCTTAAATAACGAGTTAAGTTAAAGCCACAGACTCTCTGTGGTGCCACCGCTCAACAACATTTCTGGACAATTGTGTGTTTCTGTGGGTGTGTTTTTCTATGGTGTTGGACTGACGCCATGTTTGGTCCCACGGCTGCAGCTCCAGATGTGATCCATCTCTCTCAGGGAGACTGCTCCACACACCCCAAGGAAGATGAAAAGCGAAACTCTGCAGCAGGATTGAGAGGGAGGAGGGACCACTACAGGGAAATTAAAACGTGACCTCCTCCTCCTCTTCCAATTCTTCAATCCTGATGTCCTCAATGCTCCTTGCACCGCCCTGAGTGATACATAACTCACTCACTGTATAATATTTGGCTTTGGAGGGAGTGGGGCTGAACTTTGTGTTTCACTTTTTGAAAAGGAAAGGCCCTGCTCAGTTTTGTTAGAATCTTTGTATTCTCCTCTTGACACACTTTGTTTTTATCACAGTGTCCAGTCATCCAGCTTGGAAACATTAACGTTAATATCCCGATGATGTAATTTACTCACACATTTTTTAATGACTTTTGAAGACAAACAGCAAAAAAATATGACTTTTAATAATAAAAAAGTATATCACTTTGTCAGAGGATAAAAACTTAATGTGAAAGATAGATGCACTGTATGTAGCACCTGCTGATTGTACTCTCATAGTTGGTAAAATAATTTCAAAACCCACCCATTACCCTAAAGTGAAATACTTTATTTATTATTGTATCACCCTCCATTCCACAAATCTGAAAAGATCTCTGTCTCAGCCAGAGGACGCCTGAAAGTCTGGCTGCAAATCATTCTCAGTGGACGTCCTCTTTTTATCGCATTAACTCCTTCCTCTTGTTGGGGGCCAGTTATTCACGATTAACATATGTAATTAGCTGTGGTGAAGGGGCAAATTAAAGCCTGACAATAGTTGTCATGGTCCAAAAGAGTAATGCAATTAGAGCCAATTGTTTAAGCATGCCCGCCCGTTTCAATTACATGTGTCCAGCATACAATTACTGTCTGGCTGTTTGAGACCCCAAACTAATGAATGATATCAGGACATGCTTCTACCTTACATTACTGCACACATTTACAGAGATAATGTCCTAAAACACGTAATAGATAAATCCTTTCATGTAACATATTAGAAATCTTTACATGACAGGAGAAAAAAAAAAGTCTGATAAATGATGTAGGCCTAGACCAGAGGATTCCCATATTCTTTGATGTTTCGTTTCTTTTCCTCATAAGCACTCTTGAATGTCTAACATGATGTACGAGAACACTATAGCAACAAAGGTTTAATTTACTGTTACACCCAGTGGGCTCCCTTTTTTTATTATCACTTTTATTTTACAGTTTTACATGGAAAGGAAGAGAAAAAAAAGTCTTTGAAAAGTACGTTTTTTGTGCTCACACACGGGTTATGAAGGAGGTAATAAAAAAAAAGAGGCAGAAACCTCCATGGAGAACACTGAGCTCATTGTTTTTCATCTCTAGCACAAAGTTCAGAAAGTTCATGTCCCACAGTTTCACATAGCCTTAAATCACAGAAAGATGGGATGTTATTAAAAGCAGGGAGGATTTGTTTGTATGAACTGTTCAGACTTAAGTATCTAAATAATTCTTTGTATTTTCCTGGAGTAAGAGTTTGACATTCAGCTGAAGATAATCTGTGTTTTAGAGAGGCAAGATCAGAATGTTGCTAAACCTGCTACATTTATCATAATTTAGACTTCAGCCCAGAGTAATCAATAGCCAGGAGATATGATCTCACACGTCAAAGTCTGTTTACAACTCTTTAGAGATAATGACTGCATACATAGAAAAAATTGTATTAAGCCATTTGTAGCAAAGGGAGGAGAACAAACTCTTGTAATTATCTGCCGACAGCAAGAACACCGTTTGTAAATAACAAAAATCTGATGATTTGGAGTCACTAATGTGTTTACACTGGTTTAGTCCAGCTCTCATCTCTGCTTGAGGCTAGCAACTTGACGCTACATTAGGTGCTACTATCATAAAAAACGTGTCTCTTATGGAACTGTCTGTGTAATTATGTGTGATTTACTGCATGGTGCAAGGCTCTGACAATTTTTTGTTTAAGCTGTATTATTTTGATACTTTTTTTTTAGCTCAATGCTTGTACGTCCTTGCAAACAGACAAAACTTCAACTATCATTTTTACGAGCTATTGCAAATATTTCTGGCCCCCTCCCGCTCAGAGAGATTTCAAAAAGACTTAATCACAGTGTCACCTGTTTTATTCTGAAAATCCTTGCCTGCCCCATGTATATTTGGTGTAACTTCCTACCTTTATAATTGTGAGCTCCATGTTTTTAAAGTGGTTCTACGGGAGCATTTTTTGATAGGAGATTATTGTTCATCGAGAAGCGCTTCCCCTGAAATCTTTAAAAGAACGATAATGAAACTTGCTGCCTATACTGCGAATGCATGTGGAGTGAGTAGTAAATTCATTTGAAGTTATTTGTTCTGGTATCATGATTTGATAGGGGATATGGGTAGCCTCTGCTTTCGAGCATTCAACAATATTCTTTGCAGTAATTCACTTTCATCAGGGTAATTTTCTGATTGCAAGGCTTTATTGGCTTTTTTTTTTTAAATCCTCGATTTTCTAGGTAACACAACAGAATGCCTCTTCCACTACTGATATTGATTTTTTGTTGTATACAAGTGAAAAAAAAAACTGTCAATTCCAACAGCAACAAATGGCCGTAATAATGTGCCAGTTTTTTAAAGTGTCACCTTTTCAAACAAGAGCAATTGGTTGCCAATAAATGTCAGCTTTGTGTCAGGACAGCTCGGCCCGGCAACAAAACATCAATTGTTTCCAATTGGCAGAATTTTCTTCCCTCAGCTCAGGCTGCAGCCAATCAGAGGCCGGCTTGGTGGAACAGAGCACGTTCACCGTGGCAACCGCTCCACTCTACCTCTGCTCACTGACACTCCTCTCACCATCCTCTCTAAGTCTTCGTCAGATGGCCAAAAAAACACCCACCGGTGAAGTGAAACTGGCCGCTCCTGCAGCCCAAGATGAGGTATCTTAACGCAGCAGAGGAGGATTGTGGGTGTTTTACATACCATATCCTGCTTTTTTTTCTTTCTGAAAATCATCCCAATACATTGGACCATCGGAGCCCATTTATATAAGAAGAGGTTATCGCAGAGGTTTAGGGTTGTGACTACAAATGAGTCAAACATGAGACAATCTGAGAGCAGAGGCTTGTGAAAGGAAGCGTCCTCCGCCTGAAGCAGATGCTCGTGGGGGGAAGCAGTGATATTTGAGCCACGGCACAGATGTGGGAACACAGCTCAAGACAAGTGTGGGAGGTGCTGTGTGTTTCAATGCAGCTGGGTCAAAAGACAAACCACACTTATTTGAGCAACCCTTCCCTGACCGTGTGACAGTAAACACACATCTGCGCGCAGGAACAAATATACACAGAGATACTAAACATGCAGACCCCCTCCAGAGGAGAGACCTGCCTGACACAGAGCTGCATGTGTTTACTCTCTTTGAAAAGATAGAGTTACTACTGAGAAGTCATGTTTAGAGGATAATCTTGGCTGGACCATCTGGTGAAGATTTTCTCTCTTTTCTCTGGATTTCCTTTTTTTTTTTTTAACAATAGGATGAAAAAACATCTTTTTGTTGTCTTGAAATTTAACCGAAAATCTGATTTAGTTCCTGATGTTTTTCTGCAGATGGTTTAGTTTGTGCAGCATCCAGAACCAGTGTTGAACTGCACACAATCTATACTTATATTATTACTGATCACTTTCAGTGGCTTCAGCCCATCTGGATGCCTTCACAATCCCATTGGCCCCCGCAGTGTAATCGCTGTTGACACAGGAAATTTAATCTAGATATCTTGGTGATGATGAAAGTGGTTGTAATAGGATTAAACTGGGCTTGACAGGAGAGTGACATCGCTACTGCAGAGCCATACAACACTGAATTATACTGTTTGGAGGATGCAACCTGCTGTGTATTGACCATAAGAGTAGATTTAAGAGTAGATTTATTTGACTAATGAAAGAAAATGACTTAACTACAAACACTGTATGTACACCTCTGTATTGTTCAATACTCATTTCTACCATTGTTACAGGGGTTTTGTGTATTAAGTACTGAAATAAGTTATTGATTAAACAGTTTGCAACACTTTCCATTATTATGTATGAATAATTATACATCTCCAAACATCAGTCTATACTTATATATCGTTTTCAGTCATTGTTAATTACAAGACAGATTACAAAAGTGAAGTTTTTTGCTGCACCACAATAACTGGAAACCAAATGGATGGCTTGAACTGAGGCAAAAGTCTTCAATATTAAAGATGGATAACCATGCTACATTTCTTTAACCGTGTTCAAGAAATAAATGAATTCATATAATGAAAAGAGGTAGAACTGTGTTCTTTCTTTTGATATGATCGTCGTTTTGAGCAAAGAATACATCAAATCTACTGGGACTTTGTTCCTAAATATTATTTCAATAACAATAAAAAAAGCCAAATATATAAAAATTCTACAGAGTTTTCTCTTCTTAAAGAACCCATATTCTGCCCTTTTTAGGGATCGTATATTTAATCTATGTTCCTACTTTTGTACGTTCACAATAGCTAAAGTCCGAAAAAAAAGTGTCTGTTTTCATGTACTGCTCCTCCTTGCTCCCTCTACACTCTGAGTCTGTCAGCTGCACTCTGTTGAGCCCACATTGTCAGACCTCACGTGGGCCAAGTCTGCTCTGATTGGTCTGCCGATCTGCTCTGTCGTTATTGGTCAGTTGCTCAGCACGCGTCTCGGAAATGTCAACATGAGCTGCAGGGCTTGCCACAACGAGCCAACGGGCTTAGATCAGTGATCTCACACTGACAATGACGTCGGACAGACAAATTTTTATCGAGGGGGGCTAGAACCGAGCGTTACATGCAGCTAATGCTACAGCTAACAGAAGGACGTAGGAGAAGCCGCATTTCCGCGGACTTTGAATTTTTGCACATAGATGTGCCTAAACATGCACAGGACACTTGGAAAACACACTAAAGGGCATATAAAACCAGAAAAAAGCATAATATGGGACCTTTAAAATATTCCATTATTGTTTCAATAACAATCCAATATATTTTCCAGTGTCTGATCAAAATGCAGAACTTGTGTGCTGCTTTGCTTTTATGAAATCCTTTAGTCAAAAATTAAGTTCTAAATGTATTTATTTTTGAAGCTGCATGCCTTTGCAGACAAAAAGAAAAGAACCAAAAAGAGCAAACTCACTCTGAGTTATGGTGTTACCATACTTGCCCAATCACACTAATGCCTTCATTGTGTTGTGAGAGGCTTTACCGTGATTGGATGGAAATGACCTCAGCTTCATCATGTTCAAATTTTATGTCACTTTTAGAAAGCAAATGCCCACTAGGTATTTTACTAAATTGTACAGTTGAATTAAAATAGGGGATAAAAATAGGCAAGAGAAACCATAAAACTTCTATTTTAGCCTGGACCCATGGGTCTAACAGTCTTCTACTCTGCTCTTGTATCTGCCATGTGGCCTTTTACCATACAGATTATGGGTTGCATGGTTGGAGACACAGAAAGCCTTTACTTAGGGGCTGAAGGCAGGAGTTAAGATTATCGTCAGGACCTCAGGCCAACGAGATTTGTTTCCCCAGGCACAACACAGTGCAGTGAGAGGATTGTGGAGTTCAAATGGTTAAATCCAAGATTAAGCTAATTTAATCCTGGTCTGTGAGGGGGAATATCTTGGAAAATGTTCAAACCGTGTTGATAATGTAGGACATTGACACAGAAATGATATATCAGCTTAACTCAGAAATGGGGGAAAAAAAGAGATTTAACCCTATTCCAAGTGTCAAGTGGTCGTCAGCTGCTACAGCATGCTGTGTTCAATGTCTATCTTACTTATACTTATAAATTACATGAATTGCAACTCTGGATCATTCAAAAGAAAGGTCATTTTGTCATTGTTTCTCATCGTCGTCGTCAAAGTAATCATTACAGCCTACCATTTTGAAATGAGTTTTAATATTGGCCTTATTATGATTTATAAAATGTCTTTTCACATTGGATAGCTCTGACACTGAAGTCATGCCTGGCCAGCAGGGGAATTCGGCGAGGACACACAGTACAGTCAGAGTGACATTCTTTTACGGAGGTTTTGATGTTGATGACCAGGAAGCCTCCAGAGGTTCACACGCTGCCGGGATGATTTGTCATCACGACTGTCAGCTCTTGTAAGCAACGGTCACTGAAGAGCGCTTTCAGGATCAGCGACTCAGACCACAAACCTCCTGCGTACTTACTGCACATGACCATGAAAGTTAAACATGAACTGTTTTATCTGAGAGGGTGCTGATTAAAATACCAAACTCTGTGAGAGAGATTTATTCTCAGACATTTACTGAGAGAAAAAAGGATATTTATACACAGCAGGAGGGCACATTTTCTGCAATGCTCGTAGCCAGTGTACGCATATCAGACTCAAAAAAGAAGGAAAAAAGTACTAACTTTAGAGACTAACAGATGGCTTCTAGGCTACATTTTGCAAAAAAGTGTTTGTTTTTTTAGAAAGCAGCAGATTTCTGGAAGCCATATTCGAGTAACACACTTTTCTCTTGTGCAGTATACTAACAACAGTTGACAGACTCTCACACCTCTTGGATATTTGGATCAGAGCAGCCAGAGAATCCTTACAGAAGTGTCAAATACTGTCTGTTTTTTTTTTTTTACAGCATGTCATAAATATCAACGATGATCAGAGCTGTGAATGAAATGATTTGAATGTCTAATCTTTTCTCAGCGGATTCCTTGTGGAAAAAAATGAATATTAGCCACTGTTTTTCACAAAATAAATTACCATTTTTGGCTACTTTGTTGAAGCATAAAAGAAGATGTAAAATCAGCATTAACATAATGAGAAGATATTCTGAACTTTTAGCAAGTAATAGATTGGCACTTCTAGCAGTTACAGAACAACAACTTTGATCATTTGGAGTCATTTTTCTGGTCATCTAGTTAATGCTGGTCTAAAATGCACTCTCTTTTTTCTTTAGCTTTGGCCACGACCAGTTAAACCAATTGCATTTGCAGTTCTATGAACTGGGTGTCTGTTGAGCTATTGGCATCACTCAGCAGTGGATGGTTACCTAATGCAATAGAGTCATGTTGGAAGTGACAAGCTGTTTTATTTGCTGTCTCAGCTAGCATTGAAAGTAAATGTTATTAGGTATGATATCCAAAAACACGCCTGCAGTTATCTTGTATGGCCTTTGGGGCCGCCAAAGAGAACAAAAAAGAGACTACTGATTATGTTTCTTTAAGAAAATCAATTAAAGCCACTTTCAATTCTTATATACTTAACTTCTCTTAAAAATAGAAAACAAGTCAGTACCATTTGGATACAACCAACATCAGCCTGCCACGGTGTAACCTTGTTCATCAGAACCTCATGGCAGTAGATATTTTGGAGACAAAAAAAGTTCAGCCCTGGGTCTCAATAAATATAATTTATGGTTTCATATTATTATCCATTATTGGTTCTAACTTAAAATGCTGGATTCACTTTGTGACTATAGTCTAGTTTAGTTTAGCGCTATCAGCCATATCGAGGAGAAAATGCAATGAGATACCAGAGGATCTTTGATGTGTTTGGGTGAGCTTGTGGCCTGTGAACGCCTCCAGATTCTCATCTCCCAGGGTGTTTGTGTTATTCCAGTAATCCAGGCCAGCCATTGATCCGAGCCTGGCAGCATCGTTCTGCTGCTGGCAGGTATCCACAGAGGGTCTGACTGACCTTTGGCCCCAGGTCACTGCCTCTGGTCTTACTCGACTGGCTCTAAAAAGAGATGAAACTATCAATCACTCGCCTGGTGGATGCACATCAGAGGGAATGAATAAATCAATATGCAGGAGAGGCTGTCTTATATTTGCTCAGATAGTAAATCATTCGGCTGTATTTCTGCCAGGTTTCTTTTTTCATTCTGTGCAGTCCAGGTGATGTGTCATACATGCAAGCTGTGAGGTTGGTGTAGTCAGACTACCTTATCATAAACATTCTCGCTAAAGAATGTTGTGTGATAAAGTCTGTGATCCACGAGAACGATAAAGCGCAATGCTCTGAAGTGAGTTGTAAACATCTGCAGCAGCACAGCATAAAACAAACCTGTCATTAAGTGAGATGACTCATGTGTGGTGAGGGTATCATCTGCCTGTTTCACATATTATTTTAATGATTTACGTATGAGATGCATGTCGTTACTCAGCTCATGCCACAGTACAAATCAAATGATGTACAATAAATTGACACCTTTGCAGCTTTGCCGGCTTGCGTAGATAAGAGGAATTAGATCAATGACTCACAGCTGATGCCTTTCAGGTCTGGGGGGAGGGGTGGGCAGGGTGGAGCTGTCAGTGAGTAATAGAAGATTAGATTTTGGATAATCCAGGACAGAACGTGCCAGAAGGTCAGATTACTTGATTCTCAACACCTTTCAGGCAGACTCAATCGTTGCTGAGAGTTTGTTGAACATTTGATCTGAATCTGCATGAGTGATTTGGGGAAATTTCAATGAATGTGACGGAAATGTGTTTTTTTTTTTTCTACCTGAAGTTTTCTGTTATCATTATGAATAAAAGGTAGCTCCATGATTGTTATAGCGTGCGATTCACATAGCTGTTTCTTCAAATCCATCCATATCTTTGTCGATGGCCACAAGACAAAAAAAACCCTTCTCTGTTTGTAACATTTTGGTTACAGATAGTTGTTCACTTCAACACATTTTTGAACAAAACTCTACATTCCTCTTCATTTCATCCCACCTTTTCATGAGCAAGAGACTTTTTAGAGGTTTAAAAGCACAACAAAGGCACTGACAAGGAATATTAGCCTATATAATATAACTGATTGAATATAACTGAGTCTGATTTAACACGACTTCCATTATTAATCTCACCCATTTATGGTCTTCTATACAAACACGGATACAGGGAGAGAAAATGAGCCAATCCTCCCACCACCTCTTCAAACTGCTAAATATATATATTTGCTCCCACTTAAATAATTTACATATGTGCTGGAACTAACATGCTTTAAATGCAGTGGATTAAGTGATGAGTCTAGGCAATGACTACAACTATGTACAGTAACTGGATGGCTGGCAACATACAGCTTACAAGGCAAGACTTTGGTAATAATTCAAAATGAATATTTATTATATTTTAAACATATTTACCATAAGTATGTTATCCAAAAAGTTTTTATTTCTTAATTCATTTTTAGGTTTCCACAAAAAATCATGTTCATCTATGCCCTCTACCCATACGTGTCTACCAACAGGAAGGAACAAGTATTGTTCTTAATTATTACTCCAAATGTAAAGAGTTTTTCCATTGTGATCTCAAAGATTGTATCATCAAATCTTTCTTTAGAGTTCACCCTAATGAAACATTAAAGAGGAAAAGAATCTTTAAGGTTTTTCCAAGACCAGAATCACATCTCAGTCTACCTCAGCAGATTGAGACCATCTGCAATGATGTTCTCTTTTGTTTTGTTTTAAAGGTCAATGCTCAACCAGTGATTGATTCCTTTTGGATGATTTAGTCCAACTCAGGAGTGAACTTTCCCCGATCAACTCCGATTTGTTTTTCTCAGTTCAACAACGTTTCATCAACTCACTCTGGTACCAGCCTTGTTCAGTTCCTGCACTATGAGGCTGAAACTGTTTAACTCCAGTATGAGGGACGACAGCATGGCACCGCTTTATAAAAACCACAGCTCCTCTTTGATGTGTTGTTTTTTATATAAGCGAGGAAAGCCTCATGGGTAGGGCTTTCTATGCCTTCACCACCACCACCACCACCACCTCCTCCTTTAACCAAACTGGCTTTCAGCATACATTGACCAAAGGTTGGGTGAACTCACCACCGAGATTAAGTGTGTATAGAAACGTGACAGTACCTGCAAATCATTAACAGTGAGAATGGACGGTCAACTGAAAGGCAGCAAAGCCAAAGGGCAGCACTGTACACAGAGCTGCACGTGACTCCGCTCTGCGTGGGAAACATGGAGCTAGCAAACATGTAATTAGCTGTTACTATTTTCATTCTGCATCGCCCTGAAGCAGCACAGAGATGCTGGTTGTGCGACACATGCCAGGAAAGTTTGAGGCTGTTTAACTTTCTGTACTGGTCTAAAGGGAGACAGTGGACAGTTCTGACCAGAAAACCTTCCCTGAAATAAAAGATTCCTCTTACAGTCAAGAAAAAAACAGCAGTCCTGAATTAAATATAACTCCACTCGAGAAACATTTTTCCCCAAAGAATAATTGTTATGTCTCCAAAAGAAGGAAGACACTGTACAGAAAGAAACATCATGCTGTATTCATAAAACAGTTGTTTTTATTTTAACAGCAGAAAAAGTAGGCTGAGAGAGAGAAGTGATAATGTGTCTAGGAAGACTTCAGTCTTCCCATTGTACAGTGAGTGGAAAACTGGACTGTCCTCCTGAGGGACCTCTCAGTGACTTTGCTGTTAAGAGCTCATTTTCCTCTTCCCTAAATCCTACTGCACCGAACGTCATCCAAACTGCAAGCTAATGCAAACTCCTGGCACGGCTTCAAAGCAGGGCTGGTGTCTGCCTCACTTCCTCTGCCCCCTTTCCTCTGCTCCTTCGCTTCCTCTTACTTCGAGTCACATTGGAGCAAATACTACGATAAAAACAGGACAGAAACGGCTTTCACCTCTAACCCAGATCCCTGCGTGTTTTACTTTTAGTAGTAACCAACTCTAAACTAAAACAGCACAAGTTTTGCACATAAGACAGGAAATGGAAGACAATTTAAAATTTAAAATTGTAGTCGTGCAAAAACTCTTTTCAGTGATGTTGCAATTTTTGCACTGATCAAATCACTCATCAATGATTGTTGAAGTTAAATGAAATTGAGTTGGTGCTCTTCTTTTGAAATTGAAAAACGTGCTGTGTTAGGAGTGAAAAAGCTCTCATTTGAAGGGTTTTCTCAGGTCAGATGAACAGATATGTTGCCACTGCTGTATTTTGTGATTTCGGGGGACTGTGAAATTTTAATATTGAACAAGTTCTCAACATTGCGCTGATATTTTGCACTGAACAAAACAACATTAAGGAAAACAACTATAATATATGGTATTTTATTTCAATTATGAAATTGACAAGCACTCATCAATCAACATATTAAAACAATTCTGCCATCAGCGCAGTCACATGACAGCTCCTTAAAATAAATACTTTTAAGAGGAAATAATACAGACAGAATATGTGAGGCTCAAACCACAAGTACAAACGAATTATCCAAATGTCCGAGAGAAGCAGGGTCTGAAAATTCCCAAAGTCAACCCCGACTCTCCAACAAAAAGTGTTTGTATAAAACAGCTAAGTATTTTGAAAAATACAGAATCTTACAAAAAAGTTTTTTTTTAGTTTTTTTTTTAACTTCTCACTTCTTTAAATCACTGTAAAATATCAGCTGGTATTATGACAAAAATCTGGATTTTTTTTTTCCCCCCCATGTATAATAATGAAAAAACAGAATGTGCTTCTGCATTTTTACATAAGTATTCACATACATCATGAGCATACTGTATCACAAAAGTCCTCCACCTCTCAGATGGTGTCGTGATGGAGACAAATGTATCGCACAGGGCAGCGTCCCTCCAAACGCTCCTCATCGCCAAGTTGCAGATAGAAACCAGTGACCATGGTAACAGCGAAGGTGTAGTTGGTTCAGAGACACCCACCTGTTTCTTTTCAAACCATCCACGCCCAGGCTTAGTAAAACAATACACTTCACAGCCAAGTGTTCATTGTCTTTATAGGTTATATAACCAACAGCTTTCACATTTTCTGTGTATAAAAACATAAAACTTAAAAAAGTATTATTTTGACAATTCGTCAACTTTCAAAAAGGTCCAAAAAAAGAGACAACATAGCCGTTAACAAGAGGGATTTCAAGATTACAGGTTACAGTACAAAAATGTGGTCCAGGTGGTTGCACATGAAGCATGCATGTGTTTATGTTGCCCTGCTCACCCCTAAAACCCTCATGCGAAGACGTACAGTATAAAAAGGCCACATGGCTTTTCCTTCACTATTAAATGCGCGTGTTCTCTTAACAACTGGCCTCTTTGTCTGCTCATCAGAAGACTGACGAAAGGTGCTTTTTAGTTTTTTTCCTATTGGTTAACTCCACAAAAGACACAAAACCTCATAATGGTCTTTATGACGTGTGTGTTTGGTACATCTGCACGCTTCTGAAGCTTCAGGGCAGGGTCGAACTACTGACAAATACAAAGTCACAGACAGAATCTGGGATAAGAGCAGTTAACAAGAAGAGACAGAATTGTAACTTCATTGTTTTTGGGCTAAAAACATAAACAGACAACTTAAACCAAAGATCTATAAAGGCTACTGTCAATTGTCTGACATCTTGAAAATATGATGATTCACTTTTTTACTGGGAGTCAGAGGAGCAGATTGACCACTCTCATGCATGTCTTCTAATATATGAAGCTATATCCGGCAACACTTGACCTTAATTAGCTTAGCATAAAAAGTGGGAAGAGGATGAACAACTTGCTTGTTTAAAATTGATAAACACTACTTTTCAAATACTCTTAAGCTTACTTATATACAACTTTATATCTTTCTTGTTAATACTAAACATGTTTGTCAATGTGCTGAACTAAATGTTCTGTTCAATGTACGGCTACAGCAATCAGCCATTTAGCTTAGCCTAGCATAACAGTTAGCCTGGTCTTGGTAGATTTATTTTGTTCTGATTGTACAGAGCCAGGTACGCTAGCTGTTTTTTATGTTACACTACTAAACATGTTATCAATTCTCTATTCACGCTTGTTGAGATTGAAAATATGTGCTTAAAAAAGTAATACATCTTCAAACATGTAGCTAGTGCCAAAAGGCAGTTAGCTTAGCCCAGTTAGCATGAAGACTAGGAAAAGCAGAAACAGCTATACATTTCAAACAAGAAACATGAATTGTTACTCCCGATTAAAATCAACAAATCAGATTTTTACACTTCAGTTTTTGTTTCTGAGAATTTTGATGATTGAGCTTGAGATAGTTTCATTTATTGTGCTAAGCTAGATAAACAATATGCTAGATTAAGCCTCATATTCAGGAGACACATATGAGAATGGTATTGATCTTATTCAACTCATCCAAAATGTTAGAGCAACTCCGTAAAAAAAAAAATTGATTGAAGCTGCAAGTTTCTCACTCAAAAGCATCGATTGGTGTTTGTGTGTACACAAACGTCAGAAGTCTCTCACGAGGGCTCTGTTTGTAGAGGGTTCAGAGGGTGTATACTGTATGAGCATGTAAACAAAAGGCAGTTGGGCTTGAGCTTGAGTCTGCTGAGCTCCCTCTTCTTCAGATCACCCCAATGGGACGTCTCTAACCAGCTTCTAACTGTCTCTGTAAGTGCAGAGGCTTAGAGAAGCCCTTCACCCCTATTTCATATCTTTTCCATAATCTTTAACATCTCTACTGCGGAAATAACAACAAAAATATAACTTAAGATAAACTCTCTAGGCACTGTTTGATTTCCAAGGCTTTTTTGTCGTAGACTGTGATAAAAGGTCAGCAAACAGATACAAATGAAAAAAGAAAGACCAGAGAGTGATGGCTCTGCAGACCAAACACTTTCTCCTCTGTGATATATCCAGTTCCTCCAAGTCAGCTCACACAGCCAAACAGACTCGCTTCAAGCTCTGTGGTGGAGAGGCTGCAAGGGCAGAAGGTATCTAAAGGGTAAGTGTGTAGAAGTTTTCAAGGTTAAGTGTCAGTTCCATTCCTAATCCTTCTTTCTCCTTCATAAAAAGAGAAAAAAGGGTTTTTTCTTAAGCCATGATCTTCTGGGGGATCTCTATAGAAGCCTTGACGAAGATGCAGTTGTCTCGGACGTAGTTCCTCTTCTTTATTTCCTCGTGAGAGATGAACTTGGGGTAGCCGAAGCCTAGGGTGCTCTCGTCCAGCGAGTTGCGGCTGCTGCTGGGCTTCTGGAAGTTCTTCCAGTTGGGGTCGGGGTTGAAGGTCTCAGTGATGTGCTGGGGTTTGGAAAGCGAGGGGTCACTCTGGTCCATGATTGAGAAGGTGACCTTGTAGGAGAAGGGCCACTCCAGCAGGCTGTCGTACTCTCCGGGGAGCACGCGGATGTAGACTGAGAGGTGGGAGCCCTCCCCGCTGCCGTTACCGTTCAGGAAGGCCGACACCTGCAGCTTGTAGCCGTAGCGGTGGGTGTAGAAGGGCGGGCTGAAGAACTCGTGGTTGCTTCTGACTTTGGCCTCCTGGAGTTTGCGCGAGTAGTCGTTGAGCTTCCAGATGAGAACGCCGTCATGACTGACCGACAGCTCCTCCATCTCTCTCCGCAGCTCCAGGATCTCCTGCCGCTGACGCCCCACCAAGTTACACATCATAGTCAGGTGAGACTTAGTGGTGTCTTCAAGGTGACGTCCGATAGCCAGTTTGGGGCACTGCCAAAAGAGAGCATAAAGATAAATAATGCTGCTTCATAGTGAATACAGATGTTTAGCTATTATCTATGACATCTTTTTTCACAAAGAAGATTTTAGATTGCTTTAATATTTTGTGCACCATTGCTTTCTGCTGCAAGTTATTCTTCTCATCAGTATATATTAAGCTGTTGTTAATAATGTTTGATAATAATAATGTTTTTACCATTTTAAGTCAAGTCATAAAGCATGATAAACATTTGAACACCATTTAAAAAAAAAAACAATAAAAAATTGGTGGTCTGCATTTTGGAAACATAACTGAAGGTATTAATAATGGTTAAATATACTATGAAGAGTCAGAGGAATATGTGAAACTGATGGAGGTCCAGACATAAAAAAAAAGAAAAGAAAAGTATAAAAAAAATCTCTTTTGTCCAGTTAAGGCATCCTGACCTGGAGCTCAACTATTCAAGTCAAATTAGTATCAAATATAAGATCATGAAATAAAGTAAAGATGGCATAATTTTTATATTCAACAGCACAAACAATCTGGTGGAGATTGACAAAAAAAAAGAAAAAGAAAGTACATGCACCCCAGTTTTTCTGGCTGTGGGCTACAGTCTATGGATACATGTTGTCTGTGGGCTTAATAGACAGTCTTGCTGTTGTAATGTGACATCATGCCGCTGTGTTCTATTTGACTTTCAGAAGAAGAGACGTGAATTTAGTGGAGAACTTGATTTGAAAACTATAATTGGATGCTTTTCTGATCTACTCAATGTCAAAAGAAAGCACCTGTACAGGTTCACATAACGACAGACAGTGATCAAAGGACACCGCTTCCACAGATCATCTATTTCTGAGCCATACACTTAACATTTCAAAGACACGGCTTATTATATTAAATAATAACTGCATTCCATCAAGCCATCTGTAAATGTTATATATCAAGCTTTCTGGAGGATTACAGCACACTGAGTATGATGCAAATCCACCGTTCTTCCTCCAGCGTCTCCACATCTTAAATTGACGTCAGCTTCAGAAATAGACCGAATTGCATGGACAGAATATATGAGTGTTGCTCTCATTAAAATAGACCCCGCAGGCACTGTATGTTTGAAAAGACGAAGATCACTCCTTTGGACACGCACTGATATGAAGGATATATAATGAAAAAAAAAAAAAGAGGCAAAGACAAACAAGCTCGCCGGTTGATAACCATATATTAACAGTTCCTCCAGAGACTGAATATTTTAAAGGTTAAGTGATGCTAGGCAGGCTTACCCTGTGTTTGCAGCCAGCATCTTTGAAGGGGCAGAGAACGAGAGCACTGCCGCAGTTGTCCTTCACATGGTTAGCCAGGTCCTCTCGGGCGATGTTGGGTGTGCCACACTGGTTCGGACACTGGACAGGAAACCGAGGGCAGTGGTACTGGTGGTTCTGCAGAGGAGAAGGGGACAGTGTTAAAATATGCACACACTGCTGACCCACAGCATGCATGCTACACAGCAGAGTCACATGTTAGTGGTTGCAAAGCAATAACTGTCCTTGAAACGTTATAAAAAACACATGTGGTTTCAAAAATAAGGCCGCAAACATACCCGAAAAAAATAATGATCCAGACTGAAACCACAAAAAATAACTGGGACCTTGCTGCTAACAACACACACCAATCCCAGTAGGTCATAGCTACCAATGTTTAAAACACTTCACACCTGACCCAAGGCTCTTGATTGATATCCAGGTATCTCAATAATTGTCACTCTCATTAGTTCTTGTTTATTTTCTGTTATTACATCACAGTAAGCTGATGTCCTTGAGTTTTTTGTGATGGTCTAAGAAAGTCATTTTTAGAGTTACCTTAGGGTTAGGGCTTTGTGGACAAAATAACTTATTGGGAAAATAATCAGCAGATTTAATGAATATCATCAGGAAGTTTCATGTTAAGATTCTCTCTGTTATGACTTCATTATTTTTGTTCAATTTTGTAAAGATCTTGAACTTTGAGGGGCGGAGAGGCGATAACTTTTGGGGCATTTTTGCTTGAACAAAAAAAACAACTTAAAGAGTAATTTGATCATTGAAATTGTTGCAAACTAAAGACAAGAAGTTAACTTAGGTGACAAGAAGCAATCTGCATGAAAGAACAACATTTATTTAATGTGTAAACTGACTCGTGCAATGGAACTCCAGTAACTTCTGTTTCCTGTATACTGTAATGTTTAATAGAATTCATATATATAAGTATCAGGAGGGAAAACTGCACTTGTTTAGGGTTATGTCGGTGTTTTGATTGAATGATTTCGTGAAAAACTTCATAAATGCACATTAAAACACTACATTCTGCTGATATGTTTTCAGAGGACGCAACCTCAACCTGTGTTCAGAGGCAGGTGTTTCTACATGACAGCCTGGAGGTCAGCAGCTCAAACTATCATACAGCTGCCACAGAGCAGTGACACCATAAAGGCAGCATCCTGCAGCTACAGCGGCTCTCGTGAAGGACAGATGACACGGCTATCCAAAGTGACACGAGTCCCATTTTGAGTGTAAACATGTCTCGACACTTACCTGGCTTGATCCTGCCAAACATAACCACATATGAGACTGATAATGACAGATTCTGCGGGTAGACTGACCTGGATAGTGTCAAAGACAAACTCCTTGCCGCAGTACTTGCAGGGCTGCGTGCGTTTGGGACACTCGGACAAGCTGTGCTGGGACAGCAGACGACGCATCATCCTCGCCCCGCACTTATTCTCACAGTAGACGCTCTCCTGAGGACACACGCCCTGGTGGTTCTGGGACGCGAAGGGGAAAGCACAAAACATTTGTTTTTTAGCGTTAACATGTGCTGCAAAAACTGCAGGTACATTTAAAATCGCTTTGAGGATTACTGCTTTTCTATTGCTTTATTTAACTGTATACATCATTTCAACGTAGCCTTTCTCCAGCGTCACTAGTAGGGCTGAAAGTTATTGTAGGTAATAACTTTGTAAACATGACTGTGTAATTCCAGTGTGCAAGCCAAAAGGTGGATGAATGCCCCTGTAAATGTATGGAGTGGGGCCAGAGTAAACAGAGGAGGGGTGGTGTGGTGAAAAGGTGCTAGTGAGGAGACTCTGAGGTCCTTCAGCCTGCTCACTGAGGAAAACACTCTAAGTATAAAAGAGCCAGTCAAAGCTTCTCCCCTTGTGCCAACACACGTGTTAGTTCAAAACAGACCAACACACTCTGATGGCAGGGACACATGTGCACGAGTCCCTCCTGCTGATTTTTCTCAAAGCTGTCTTTCATACGAGCATGGAAATGATGTGGCGTCACTTGGGGTTGTTTACGTCAAACTCCTGCTGTGTTTCTACAAGGGGGAAAAAGGAATTCAAAACAGGTTTGTGGGCTTGGTGTTTACCTCGTAGGCTTCACCGGTGAACTCGCTCCCACAAAACTCGCACTTGACCTTGCGCTTGGGGCAATCGTGCTGCAGGTGGTCGGGCAAGTCGCGGCGTGTCAGCTTGACGGAGCAGCGGTTGGGGCAGGGTATCACATTGAAGGCGCAGGTGGAGAAGTGGCCCTGAGGGAGAAACGACAACAACAACATCAGACTACTCACACACACACACACACACACACCCACATGTTCGGCATTAAGCCAAGGAAACTGCCAGTAAACAACCAGACGCGAGCGAGGAGGGAGGGCAGCTATATGGGTATCAGGAGGAGATAAGACGAGGTGTGTGTTTGATCAGGCGGCAGAGATTCAAACTGAATATGGAGGAGACTAGACGGAGGGAGTAAGAATGTCTCACCTGCAGCTGCTTCATCTGGCCAGTCCAGCGGCAGCCCTCCTCACTGTGGATGCAGCGGATTGGCAGCGCCAGGATCTGCTGCTCCAGCTCCGGGTCCGGGTAGATCTGGGGGAAGAATGGACAGGATAGGGTTACAAGCTGATAGAGGTGAGACAAGGTCAAGCTAAAAGACAGTAATGTAAAACCAAACCAAAAGTAAAGACCGTTACTAACTACTTTGACACAGCAAAAGTGTTTAAAATCTGGATTTGAATTTAGCTGTACACCTACAACATTGCATTTCCTTATTTTTATGAATTTTATTAGATGGGGCAAGGAAGAAATATCTTGATTATAAAACTCATCTAAACTAAAAGTTTTATGGTTCTGGTGCTGCCAGGGATGATGTACAATGGTTTACAGGCTTCTCTTTGGGGCGTTTGTCATAATTTCTAAATAAGCTAATTAAAAGCTCAATGCTGTAATAACATTTCAACTAATGCCTTTGGCCTCTTTTGCTCTTCAGACAAACTTTATTTTACACACACAAAGCGCTATCTCCATCATGATTGGTCAATAGTCATGGAACAACAAACAGGTCACAAACTGAGAGCAAATCACAATATAGTCCCTGGCCTATAGATTGTGCAAATATTTGCATATACCTGTGAACAGCAGTGGTTCATTAGTACACTTAATGTAAATAATTAAAGTTGATATAGATATTTCTATGGTGCCGTACTATCCCTGTATATTTCGGTAACATGATAACATATCATCTGTTAAGACTGAGTTGACCCTTCCAATGCGGTCATAATGTGTTAGTTTACAGCTTTATGAGACCTTTGAGAGAGCAGAGGAAGAGATTTATTTTTCCTCGGTCACCGAGTGATGGGATGAGTCAGTTCTTGTCCCAAACACCCCAAATCCTCCCCTCCAGTCCGCTGTCCTGAGGATTTACAGCCCTGCTCTGCATCTCCATCCCCCCATAGTGTAACACAAGCCGTGCACCAGTCAAACAAGAAAAGCCACTTCCACAGAATGTCACAACAGCCCTCTAAACAAATACCAGCTCAGAATACAGCAGGACTGCGCTCACATGCAGCCAGAACATGGGAGAAGTCTCCTTCAAATTAAAAGTTAATTTTGAAACTAATCCCCAATAAAAACATTGCAGTGTTAGGCGAGGTCTCTGCCAGACTAAGATCCAAACCTTTTAACTGTGCTCTAAGGAAACATACATACAGTATGTATTAATTTAAACACAAGAGGAAGATGTTTTATTCGTTTTTGCTGCCATTATCACATTCTTTCAGCAAAGAGGGGAAAATCCTATAAAGCAAACTGAAACACTCTCTCATTGTTCCAGTCTTGGAATCTGCAGGGAGACGGCAATGATGACCTTTTAATAACTTAGTCCCAGGCAGATCAGGGGGGGGGGGTTAAGCTCTTTGGAGCTCCAACTTGAGGGTTTATTCTGTCTGCTTTAGCCATTGTTAGTCCCTCTACTATTACTACTACAGTGCTTTGAGAGCCGTGGCACTCGTTTTCTGTTGGGTTGTGTTTGTTCACTTTTCTCTAAGGACAGTGTGTAGCAAGCACAACAAAAACCCTGAGAGTAGACCACCAGGATTGGGGTAATTTGCAGGCGACTGGGAGCCTACGAGGGCAAATAACAATGTCTGACAGGTGTGCCATGAGCACATCCTTCCTGTGATGAGTCCCTGCTATTACAGGCGCCTCCGTCGCTCTAAGCACAGCATGCAGACCTGCACTGCTGCACACACAGAGCCTGCTGCAGCTCTGGGTTAATGGCTCGTTGGCTAATTTAAGCTAAAGCTTCCGAACTGCATGGGAGAATTACAAAGAGCGTGACATTTTCAGATCAATGCCAAAAGCTGCTCAGTTCAAGAAACTGTTCATTTCTTAGTATCTCGTGAATACTTCAGAAGTAAGCCTTTATTCTTGTGCTGCTCTATTTTTTTTTTTTTTTGCTCTACAACGGGGAAATCACGTGCGAGATAAAGAAATCCTCTGACTCTGAATACAGTTAGTCACCATCTCTCCCCGAGGGCACAATCTGATTAAAAAACAAAGGGGACAAAAGAGTTGAAATCGGGATAGAGTTTTTCTTCTCCTGGACTGGGAGGGATTTATTTGGGAATCAAACACAGCAGTTCAGATCAACTAAGCACTCTGCTTTCCCACTGTAATGAAATGAAAGGTAACCTCTGACTCTGGATTATGCTTTTTAGAGGTTCACATGTACAAATGTTCTGCTTTCAAGTCAAAGTCCCATCCAGTCATCAAATGTTTTGCTTCTCAAATCTGACTATTTGCATCTCACATCCCAACTGTATGTAGATCTAACATTGTTTGTGTAACTATCCGAGCTGCCTGCCTCCTCTCTGATTTGCATTTTTCTGATTGGACCGTTGAAAACGTGTTTAGTGGCATTTTGCACCTGTAGGCTATGCAAACCGTTTGATATAGTTTTCCTCACATCTTTCAGAGATCCTCTTTAGGTTTAAGAATGTTACAAACCGGTTTTGGTTTTAATTTTTTTGAATGCTTTTGATTGTTTTATTTCATCTTTAATCTTGGTTTCAAGCTTTCAAAGTTCTGGAGAGCTGTTAGCCTGAATTAAAACTCTTTGTTTCCATTATTTATGAAGTTGTCTGTCATGTTTTTTGTGCTTTATCGATAATATTCAGATTCGTTCTTCATTCAGGATGAGGACTGAATGTGGGTTACCGTACCTTGGCATAGTCCAATGGCAGCTGATCTTCTGGACACTTGAAGACCCCCTCACTGCAACAAAACAACAGAAAAAGGTTTTATTATCATTGGAATCACTAGTATTATAAGATTATCACAGACAAAGGCTGTTGGAAAGCATATAAAAAAGGACAATCAAACTTTTTTGAGGCAAATTCAGCTTTCAGTGACATCACTCACTTTGACCCTGACCGAGAACAAGCAGAGCTAACAGGCACTTCTTCTCTGACAGTATGGGAGAGCAGGGCTGCTTTGCCCTAAGTTTTATTCTGTCTCTTCAAACATTATTAATATGAGAAGTTGTCTGACTCATCTCTGTGTGTGACATGCAAGTACTTACACACACACTGCACAATAAAGTCAAATCTTTGAGACCATGGCTGTCAAAACTTTGGCTCTTTCATCTTCTTCTCCTCAGAGGATTCGTCTGCAAAGATTTGTATACTACTGAGGACAAAACAACTATGAGCTGATTGATTTATTTATTACACAAAGGGATGATTGATGATGCACTTCATGGCTAGTTTATTTCTCAGCTTACAGTGTTGACTTTATGCCCTTGATTCCCATGTTCTAGTTTCTCAAGCATGTTTTTTTTTCTGAGAGTAAAGCAGAGTAGGCCTCGCCTTCCTGCTCAAGGCTCTTACCCAGGAAGAAAAAAAAAACTATGACTTGCTGGTGCAACGGCGGGAAGTGTACTTTTTTTCCTCCAGCAGTTTAACCCAAAATAAGATTTAGATACACATTTTACGGCAAGCCCCAGTGCATTTTTGTGGTGGCAGAGAGGAGCCTTCACTGGCCTGTTTTAGGGCCAGACGAGCAGATGCCAGTGCTCATTATTGCAGGCCTCATGAAATATTCACACTTGGTAATAATGGAGGCAGCATCCACCAGAGGTGAGCTGCAAAACCAACCTAGTGGCTGCTTTGTAACCCCCCCCCCCACACACACACACACGCTTACTTAAAAAAAAAAAGCAAAAAAGGCAATCAGTGGCTGATCTTTTAAGAAGACTGTCTTGAGCCCCCTGCTGCTGTTGGATCAGAGATGCCTTCATAGACTGTCTTCATCTCATGTATCTGCTATCTTTATCATTGTTTTAAGAAATCCCTCAAATTCAGCATTTCTGATGTGAGGTTTAGTTTCTTTTTCATTTTTGGTGTCATGGCACTGCTACTTTTCAGTTCTAAACTGTTATTTGGAGAAAGCAAAACATGCGACACATGTTTTTCTGCGAAGATTATTCAAAACAATCTGAAGCAGCATGTCCCTATACGTCTCCTCATTTTCTTTGAACTTTATGTCTACAGAAACTGCAAAGATGCACAGAAATGTGTTTTATTGAAAAGTCATGTGTCCTGAAGCCTGATTTCCCTCATGCTAAGAGGCCTGTCATAACCCCAACAGAACCTACATTATGCTTAAACTAATTAAGAGACAACAGTGTGCAAACATTAAGTGTTCCGCCCCCGGGTGCTTTGATATGGTTGGCTGTGGAGTCACCTGACCGAGACTCCCAGAGGCACAGGAACATGTGACAGAGCGGGAGTGCGTGTGCACTTCGCCCCGTCTACCCAGCTGCTATGAAACCAGGGAGGGAGCTGAAGGAGGGGGAAGGGGGAGTAGAGGTTAGGCCTGAGAGGGAGGGAGTGATGAAGGGGGGGGGGGGGGTGGAGGAGGGAAGTTAATGCATGACGAGACAGCAGTAATTCTCTATCATTAGGGTCACTGTGTCAGCAGGGAGCTGGAGACCAATTAACAAGCCACGACGGGCTGTAAAACAGGGTCAATCGATTAGAGGCTAGCAGAGCCCAGTCAGCATCTCATGTGTAGTGTGAAGTCATTTACAGTACTCATCGCCATCACTGGCCGTGGAGAGAGGTGTATAGAGAGCACTGCCTGTCCCAAACCAGGCAGCTAGAGGAGATAAGAGGCGACAAGCTCTCAGCTCCGGACAGGGGACAGCCTGAGGCCTAGTCCAGCTCAGTCCCCGTATCTGACGCACAGAGAGGCAGACAGGCGAAAAGAGCCTAGTCACAGACTGTCAGGATAATTCCACCCCTGGTATCAGAGAAGCTCCCAGAGCTGCACACTCATGTGCACAGACCCACTGCTGATAATACAGCTCAACTCTCTTCCTCGGTCGCTTGTGAGTCAAGCTCAGCGTTGCTTTGTGACAGCACATTAACAGTGTAAGCTGGAGCCGAGGCTCCAGTTCAAGTCCTCCCAGTACACCAACAAACAATTCTCCTTCCAATTTAGGGCTTTAGAGTGCAACAAAAAAATAGCCTAATTCTAAAAGTAGGTCAATATGGGAATTATTGATATATCTATTGCCTACTTTTTCAATTGAGCAGTGGTGTTTTAGTCAACTACATCAGAAATATCAAAAATTCTGGTGCCTATTCTCAGATTGTTAACTACTGGTTACACATAACACAGCCCTTTGAAAGTGCTAACTCAGTGCTAACAGAAAAGCTACACAGAAAAGCTTATGGGTGAAAGTGAATATTAGCAACATTCAGTGACACCCTCAGTGAATGTGAAAAACCTACATAAACATCAACGTGTTAGCTGTCACATGGTGAACAGATAAGTATGCTAACATACAAATCTGTTTGTCTGCTGAGACACAAAACTTAGGCTACACGGTGAAAAATGGCAAACATATTACCCACTAGCTAAATGTTAGCATTTTGTAGTCATTATAAGCAGGTGAGTATTTAAGCAGCTCGGCTCCAAGTTAGCTAAATTATATTCCCTAACACCCTAAACTAAGATGTAAAAGATGTTTAATGTAAGACCTGCCATCCAAACATAAGCACTTTTTAGCATGCTAAAATTAGCATTCAGCTTAAAGTAGCCTACACCCTCACAGAGATGGTAACATGGTTGTAAACTATTAAAATGAACCCTCATAATTTTCCTTGAAATTTTCTGATTTATTACAAATAATTTCTATCTATTCTATTTCTTGTGACTCCAATCACAATTTTTAACTCCAGGACCAACATCAGATGACTTATGAGTCAGCTGAAAAACAGACAACCAGCCTGTGTAGATTAATGATGGTGATCATAAATCAATTAGCCGTCAAAAAATGTAAAATGTAAAATGTTGCCAGTTGACCATTTACTTTTTTATGACTAAAAACTGAATATTTTGAAGTAGGCTGTAAGTCCCACATTACCAATTATTTTAACATGTCCCCTTGGGCACTTGATTGGCCTCATCAGGAGAAAATATTGGTATTACCCATTAAATGCAGCACTAATGGCGAGGTCATAGGATAAACATAACAGATAAACAAAGATACACATTTTTGTGTTACATTCTCTCCAGTGGGACCTTGCACCTCACAAACAATCGATCGCTTTTAAAACAAGTTTCACACTAATGTCTCTCCACCAAAGACATCTGACCACAGTTCACATCCTCGTCGATAAACAACATGGCAGGTTAGAGGCCGATAAACAAGCGCTTCAGTGTTGTGTTTGGGTGTCACAGGGGAGCAGCTTAAGACCGGACAGCATACCGTATAATACAATCACCTCATTAAAATTTCATTGCCTCCTTCTGCCTGCTCATACTGAGGGAGGCTCCACAGCTGCTCTGCTGCCGAGGGGATCATGTTGAAATCACCTCAAGTTCACTGTCAGACGGAGGTTCACACGTTATCACATTGTGTTCGCTTCTTAAAAACACATTCATCCCCTATCCAGGTGAAATCCACCCCCTACTCGACCCCATTATAAGTTCCTTCCCCCTCCTCTCTTCTCCCTGGAAACTCATATCTTCTTTTCTGTCTCAGATTAAACAGCCGTCCATTCATCCAGCCCATACCACGAGCAGCCAGCACAACATCCTCCTCACTCTGCACACGGCTCCTGACAGGCAGACGGTGAGAATTGCAAATCCCTCAGGTTTAATCTCAGCGGTGAAGAGCAGAGCAATGTTGTTGTTGTTGTTGTTTTTTTACAGAAGACAACAACCATCCCTGCAGGCCACTCGGAGGGGACAGACTGGTGACTGGCCGACTCAGCACAAAAACCAAGACCATGGGGTAACCTTGAAAACCTGCTCCTTATGAACTAACAGAGAGACTCCTAAACAAACCTCTCTGTGTTTGTCATTGTATCAGGGACGGCAGTCCAGACACACTAAACAAACTAAATCGAAAGCATGAGGCCTTTGGAGAACACAAGTCTGTTGCACATTAACACTCTAAACAGATCTCTGCAACATGAGGTATTTTCTCATTGACTCAGATAACATCAAGAGCCTCGTTTGAACTTCCTGCTTATCTCCTGCTGGAGCTCACTTAAAGCTTTCATGTTCATCCTCATGCTTAACCCTCTTTGTCTTTACAAGTTATAACCAGGATTAACATTTATACACACAAACAAGACCTTAAATACCACCAGTGGCCTCCGCACAGTCCCTCGGCCTCACAGCTGAAAGTTAACCCCTCGCTAGAAGTCGGACAAACTGGAGTTTTGTTTCCTCATAGAGCGAGAGTTTCTATAATCCCTGAATCCATCATGGTTTTGATTTTGTGTGTCTAAGAATGCGTGCAGTCGTGACTTCTTGTCTCTGATCCTCCTATTGTGAACATTTATGAGTATAATAGAGACAGAACTGTGACTAAAGATCTTCTGTCATTTTGTGATGATCGATAAATTCTAGAAGTGTGTCAAGTCAATAAGTCAATTTACAAAAGAAAACAAATCTCGTGACTGTTTCAGAAATCATTCTGTTTTAATTAAATGGGAAAAGAGAAGAGAATAGGCAGATTGTCCTTAGCTTCAGGCGCAGAAAAACCAAAACAGTTTTTGGTTTTGGCTACTGTTGCATGCACAGAAACATTGGGCAAAAGAGTGACAAACCTTTCAAGCTATTCGTCACTTTATTAATAAAAAGAATCAGCAGATTGAGCAATACATAATAACTAGTTGCAGACCTATATTTGACAAGTTATTCTATTATGAAAATACATTACCAGATAACAAATCTCACGTAATGAAACTTTACTTTTTATAAATGAACTTTAAACGTGGTTAGCTTCAGACAAAGCTAGCTGTTTCTGCCTGTTCCCACTTTTATGCTAAGCTAAGCAGGAGGCTGACTGTAACCATTTTCTGCTCTAACTTTAGCAATTAAGAAAAAAATAGTCAGATTTCCAAAATGTTGAACCACTTATTTAACGATAATCATCTGATGTGTGGTGTCTTGAGCTGCTCAGGTCTAAAGTATAGAGCTGCAATGCATTTAACTAAATGATATACAGTATGAGAAAGATGTCAAACTGATAATGAAGTCGAACCAAATGCAACTTGTTGTGAACAGACCTTTAAGATTAAGGCCATTAACTCTTTTTAACACTTCTTGAATAACTGTTTAAATAATATACATTAAACAAAGAGGTGTTTAGTAGAGAAGAAATCAGAGATGGTTGCAGTTTTGTACTCACAGTTAATTATGTTGTGACTGTTATTGCACTTTAATTATGGAAACTGCACAAAGATAAAGCAAAATGTTGATCCAAAGATTTAATAGTTGATTTTGTGTTTTCCAAGCTGTCTCTGGAGCTGTCTCACCACAACCCACAATTGGCTTCACTTTCATCTAAATAAATGTTAGGCGCCGCCTGCGGGGAGAGTCCGTTCTGTTCTGTTTCCAACAATAGAATACATCTTATTCAGTCAGTATACTGTTTGCTTCCTCTATAGATTATTTTACTTCTTCTCAAACCGGCCTTTAAATCCATCCTTTACACAGCTTAAAGCTTCAAATGGCGTTTTGTTGTAGAAGCTTGCCTGCCATCTTCACGACGAGTAGGATTAACACCCTGATGTGAGCAGTCTGTGGTGGTGACTAAAGTCTCCCCTAAAGGAGGTGAAGTGACAGGGGGCTGAAGCTGGGTGCTGTCTGCACCTGTGCAACCTGATACACTGTCAGCGCAGAGCTTCTTTCGCCCACGACCGGTCTGGCTGTTAGCCGAGCTCTCTGCAGCCCTCTTGTTTGTCTGACAAAGGGAGGAGCAGCTCTAACTTTCACAGAGTGCGTGATGATACATCGGCCCACAGGTGGATCAACCACTCCTTCACAGGCTTTATGAGCGTGTGTGTGTGGGACGTATCCACAGAATGATGCGGTGACAGCCTCTTGTGTGGGATTTAATACCTACAGCAGTGCGTACCTGTGGTGTGCTGGAGATTCTGTTGTGCATAAAGCCTCTTTGACGTTTGTGGGGACTTTATCTTCTGCCACTTCTAAAAAGACGTGTCACTTTCTAGCTCTCAGAGCCAATAAACCTAATAATAATAATAATAACGATAATAGAATAATAGAATGAAGGAGTTCAGATGAGTTTGTCTAACACTGAGCTGATCCTGTTGGTATCTTTTCCAATAACTTAAACTCAAATCACAGGAATCACAGACTCAAGCAGATAACTCTTCACCCTAACCCCAACACCATCATATCATATACAATTGAGCTATTTATTCTTGAAAATAGAGAAACCTGAAAGTATTTGGCAACTATCTTAATACTCTGAGATTCATTTATTGGTTTAGCTGTTTTTAAAGTTAAAAATAAAGCTGCTTCAAAATGAAGAAGTATGGTTTTTGCTGGCATTCCCTAACGTGGACAATTGATTATTTTTGGCGTGGTCAGGATGGTGTTCCAACTAAGCAAGACATCTGATGTTACAAACAGAAGGCAAAACAATCATTTGATGAAGAGGATGGAACACAACTTCATTACAATAATGATTAGCGGTAGAAAACCTTTAGATGTGGCTTTAAATGAAGTCACGTTTGTCTGCAAATCAGATAGAAGACTTTACAAAATCTAACAATCAAAAGAAAAATTAGCAGATAACAGCAATTAGGGTCATATCTAGTTGCACATCCAGGTCTGTAATTGTTGCTATTATTATCAGTTAGACCCGTTTTTTGTTTTTTTACATAACATAGTATATATGTTCGGCCTATTGATTACTGTTGTTTCTTGATATTAGCAGTCTAATCTGTTCTGTTGAATCAGGCTAAATTTAGAAACTTTCGCTGTAAGCATGTCAACAACAAAAGCTTGCATGGATAACAGACTTGTCTTTGTCTTTGATTTTCCTTTCAAGACCCAACAAAGCCTTTCGGCTAGTTAAGCGCAGGAAACTGAATCCTCAAGAAGAGCATCCTCTCTTCTGTGTTATGGGACTGGATGTCACCTGCTGTCCTCCTGTAGTTTTATAGATTTATTTAGGATTAATGGTCATCTCTGCACTTCCCGTCTGCCCTGTCACTACTTTGTTTGTCCACGGATAACTCACTATATGTCAATCTTCACAGGACCATCTGAGTAGTGTTAGAGCTTTGTGATGTAGTGTTTTAGTATTTTTAAAGTCAGGTAATCTGAGTCAAACAAAACCTTTATAACGTGAATTCTCCTAAAAACCCAGAAATACACACATATATTAAGACGGCTGCTGTAAACGGGACATTTCCCCCTGAAGTTTATACTTCATTGTAAGGTTTCAGATAGATTTCAGGAACCGGTTGGTTGAGATTGGAAACCTTTTAGAATATGACACCTGTAAAATCCCATCTAACGCCCTCTGCTCGTTCCTAACAGCCCCTGGCAGCTGTTTCATATGAAGTAACAATGGCTGACAGTCTTCGGGTCATGGTCATCAGCGAGACAGGCATAAATCACATCTGACTCAGTGTCACACAGCCCTAAAAAGACAGGCGGAAAATTAAACCGCATCCAAAGGTGATTATCGCATATGCGTATAAATCAAGCAGAGCTAAACTTTTAGGCATAGTTTGAAATCTCTATTTTATGCTTCCTTTGCCAGACGGATACTACTTCTTTTATTGTGTTGCATTGCCAAAAGAGAAGAGAAATGATGCAAGTGAGAGAAAGGCACTACTACGAGAGTGTATGTGTGCGTGGGTGGATGTCTGGCCTCCTTCCCTGGCTTCATCTCAAGCACCCCATGTACAAACTCACTGGGACCAAGACAGAAAATAAAACATAAAAAATGCTGGTTTTATTATGAGCTTCACTCACACCATCTACAAAACTTGAACAAAAGAAAGCGTTTTTTTTTTTGTGAGGCTGCTGGGATTCAGTCTCCACTCCTTTGAATTATTCCAGTGCAGAGATAATTTTTCTGACTGCTCAACACACACCGCATAGATCCTGCAGCCAGGACACCTGAGGCCACCCCCATGCCATCATCGCTTACGTAATGATATTCATGTCTCCTTGCTGTTCACCTCACCGTGCTGACATTTGTGAGCACAAGCCATCTGTGAGCGAGTTCACACACCGCTATATAAAGCACCCAAAGGTTAACAAATTCTCAGTTTGTTTTGCTTAAATGTCAGCTTTGCCGAGGCATCGATAGCAGATAAAAAGTAATATAACTGTGTACTGTGTGTTTTCAAAGCGCTCTCATGGAGATTATTTATATCTCTGAAAACAAACTACACGTTTTTCATAATGCCAAGAGATGCTGACAAGATAATGAAAAATATTTGGAAAAGAAGATAGCCTATCTGTTTCATTATACCTGGAAAAACCCAGATAATCTTTTGGCACATGTTGAGTATCTGTTTTAAATACCTTCAGCTGCAAAAGAAAGCCCTTCACTACAAACCATAAGACAGGACTGCAAATGCAATGAATACTGTTTAAAGACTTAAATATGAACATTATGCAATTTACAGTTTAAATGTATGTCTTAAAGATGTATCCCATGTAAGTTAAGCATCCTGATTCTGTGGAACAAACACAAGATTTATTTGCAACCTACATCATCTCATTTAATCCCATAGAGGAAACAGGGCAGAAGAAAGTAGCTTGGTAATTTCTGTACTTGGTGCCTCGTAATGATTAAGATAATAAACCTGTTCGATAATGACTTTCCAGGTGATGATTCTTTCATAGGTAATTGATTGGTAGAAAGGAATTATATTATTGTTGGCTTCAGTTCCTTTTATAAAAACAGTTCTTTATTTCCTTGTCAAATATTTGCTCGTAGAAGTAGTTCTGTCAAGCTGACATCAGACAGTTGTTTTGAGATTGTGAGCAGTTAAACAGTGACTCATAAAGTTGCCAAAGGTGCAGCTTCGACACACTGCCATGATAACAACAAGCCGTAAAGGAAAAGAGCCACCTGCCACAGGACAAGCTGGCTCCAAAAACAGCAAGAAGAGTATAGGAAGGAAGGATGGATGAGTAGAAGAAAGGAGGGCCAGAGGGAGGAGGAGCAGCCTCCTAAGAGTTGCCATAATCCATCTTTTAAGTGTGTGAGGCGAAAACGCATCGCCAGCAAGTATTTATAATCCCCTCACACTGTCTCCTTCCATCAGTAAGATCTGGCTTTGACACGACGAGTGTTTATCAGAGAAGGGAGGGTTATAACAGGAAGAGCTAACCCTGCTTCTACGATGTTTCTATTGCCTTTATGAGTTTATAGTCACCATATTGTCAATACAGTTGTTGAGCACTGCACTCCTATTTCTCAACTGTTGTATGAATTGTATGGGAAAAAGTCAACATCATAAATAAAAAGGTAGGCTACATGAAATTTGACAGGAAGTTAGACACCAAGAGCTAACGAAGCTTAATTTAGCACAAACATCCAAGCAGCTAGCTGGCTACATCTGAACGTTTTTATACAATTTAAACACAAAAGATATAATAAGTAGCCTAATATAGTGAGCTATATATATGGATAATGTTGTCTTCGATTAAAAAAAAAAACAGGCTAGCTTTCATGCTTCAAGCCATTTGTTAAGTTTAGCTTCAAAATTAGCAGAATAAAGTAAGCGGCATTGTTTCAAAACGAACACCTGAACACAAAATTCCCGACCAACTTCTAGTTCAACAGATATTCCTCTTTGTACACTTTGTGATTTGTGCACACAAGTTTAAGTCCAAACTAAAACATTAATATATAGGTTTTGTTAGGGAGCTAATAAGACTAGCTGTTTCCCTCCATTTCTAAACTCTATGCTAATGCTACCTAGCATTTGAATGTTAGCTTTATTATTCTTATAGTCCATTCAAATCAATTATTTCATTCAGGTACAAAAAAACTGCTCATAATCATTTTCCCTAGAATGGCAGATGTTTGTTTTTACCTTCAGTTTCACAGTTTTATACCTTTGCAGATTTTTACTTCCTGTGCCAGGCATGCAGTCAAATAAATAAATCTGCAAATATGATAGAATCCTGCAGGATCTTTTGTTTTCTTGGTCGATTACATCCCCCAGATTATTCGCAGTACGCGGGAGGTACAGGAAAATCAATCCACTTTCATTAACTGCTGCTGATCTGGATGCAGGGTGGGGGGTTGAGCTCATGCATGAGAGCAGTCACCCTCACCAATGCAGCACACAGCAAAAGGAAGAGACCACCATCGTGACACAGGCGTACCCACACACACACACACACACACACACACAGGCCTGCACTGCGTACATGAAAGGAAAAGAGGGTTTGAAAGGAGATGCTTTACGTTTGATGTGAAGGGTGGTTTTTGGATGGGCGGGGTGGGTGGAGGACTGCGCCCAGAGATCAATGAAAGTCCTGAGCTTTAACATGTTGCACATGTGAGAGGTACCTTCTGGTCTGTGAAAATGTGCTAAAAGCCCACGTCGAGGTTGCAGTAGGTGAGAAATACCCCACTCTCGATTTTACTACCCACTGACACATATCTGTGAAGACTTAAATGCTGCAAAAGAGCAAGAAAGGGGTCAACTGTGATTCACCAATTTAACCCTAAATGCAAGCGAAACATGCTTTAAAATTCTCCAGACACGTGTGAATTTTAGCTGATTTAATCACAGATGGCTGGTCTTTTTTTAGCTCAGCCTTAGAGGGCAGATTTCTGCTCAAAAGGGTGATCTGCAGCGACGGCGTCTGGCTCTGAGGAGCTGCAATGCTGCCACACTAATCCTGTGGAATGCCTGCTCTGGACGGAGCGGCTCGGAGACTGCCAAGCTATTGCCCGGCCTATTAAAAGAGAGCTGGCTGCCAACTATATGCATATAGGTTTATACTGTAATTGCCACATTTCTCCTTCAAATGGCTTTAATGAATCAGCTACTGGAGACGCAGCCATAAGAAGTGCAGCATGAAAGTCGCAGCACTAATAAGATACAGATGACGTGTGGAGGCAGCAATGTGCTCCAGGGCTGTTGTGCAAGCTGTCCATCAAAATTAAAGAAAACGGGTGATGCTCATTTTACTTCTGTTAACGAGTTCTGCAATAATAATTTATAGAACATGTTTGTTTAATTTGGACTCATGGAGAAATTATTTTTTCCTTGTTTCATTATCATTTAACTTGTGTTAAAAAAAAAAAAAACAGGACAAATTGGTTGTACAAATTAAAGTATGTTAGTGTTTACCATCACTTTTCAGGATTCTAGAAAAACCACCTTGAGGCTTGGTCAAAACATTTGCAGGTCTGAATCTAGCTGGACTTTTTTTTTTTTTTTTTTTTGCATCTGTCTCATCTGATGCATCTAAATCTGAAGCTTCGACCAGAAACCTTTATTAGATAAAGACATGAAACAAAGGGAACAACGAGCTAATTCAAAAGGTAACAAATGTCTCTATAGCGGACAAATTCACCAGTTTATATCTTGCTGTTAAATCTATGAAGACCTGTTTCCACCAGTCTCTCTGCTCAATGTGAAGCTAACGTTTCGGCTTGCACGGTCAGTTAACAGAGATTTGGAGTGGAAGAGGCTTTTTATCTTGTTCTTATCAAAATCTCTGTTTTCCCAAAATAGCCACCTACCCTATTGACTTTCAGAAGGTATTTTGTGTGTATTTATAGATTTCAGACTGAGCTCATGTATTGTTAAAGGCCAGAATATCTGGCAGATGGTTTATAGAGAGGTTAGGAGGTTAATGCCCTTAAATCCAGAGATAAACATTTGTGTAGCATTTAACTGCAAACACACTTTCTCTTTTTTTGTTTGGAGTAGTAGAGACATCCACCCTTTATGTAAAAATGGCACAAAGATTAAAATGCCAAAAAGTTTTTTACTTCTCGCATCAAGATGTGAGGAGCAGTGGTTTGAAACATCTATTATATATGAAGCTTCCGTCAGTCAAGGCTGGATGGAGTTTTAATGGAGTCTTTCTTCCTCAAAGTAAAACAGATTAAGAAAAATCAATCCTGGTTAAAAAAAATAAAAAATAAAAAAAAATCCACAAGGCATTTGTGTAAAAAAGCCATTAAAATGTAAAAAAGGATTTAACATCAAGAGGTTTCATGCTCCTTTAACCAATTAAGACGCCATCCCATAGCCGGATCATTCACAAGCTGCTGCCTCAACTAAGCGGTGTGGATTCCAGCATGAATTGTGACAAAAGTCCTTTTTTTGTCAACTCCTCTACAAGAATAGAAATATGCCAGTGGCTTGTTAGCTGGTCCCCTCGGCTCATTATTCTTGCGTAACGACCTCCTTTTGCTCTCCTCTGGGTTTGAGTTCTAAAACCGTGAGGAGCGGTTTTCACTCAGCCCTGAAGCCAAGGAGGGACAGTTTGTCTTTAAAGAGAATTTACCTCACGCCAAGCCACCAGAGGCAACACATCAATCTGAGGCCACTCAGAGGCACAATGTCATGATTTATTAGCACCAATAGTCACATGAGCTCATGAGGCGCTGCTTTGCATGCTCTCCCCATGAATCGTATTTATTTCAATTCGTAAGCAGAGCACTTCAGTTGACTGGTTTATGGAGTCTTCACTTGATGCCGAAGCCAATAACAGACAAAGAGGACAGTTGTCTTCAATGCACACAGATCTGCTGTAAAGCCTCGGGGTGGGAGGGTGGGGGGGGTTTTCTTCTCTGCATTGAGCTGCAGAGAAGAACAGCTCTCATCACCCTTCAATCTCTTTTATTGCAGAGTGACTGTCCTTTGGAAATATGTTACAAACAAACTGGGAGGGAAAACAAAACACTGTCTGCAACATAAACAGATCTGAGCAGCATCAGTAAAAGAATGTTAGATCAGATCATCTCTTCTCTGCAGCGCCTCCACTCTGCCACAAGCAGCAGCAGGTGGGCAGAGCACATAATCCCTCTCAACGGTTACATCTTATGGACCACAGATCTTATAATTAACCTGCACCTGTTCACCCCTGAACTGCAACAGGAAGTGGAACAGGCCATTCAATGTCCTGCTTCCCTTAAGATGTCTTGCTTTTTAAATGCTGAAAACAGCATCCCAAACGTAACTGTGTCAACAGATGATGTCACTCATTTAAACAGGTGTGTCTGTGAGTTTTCATCAATCTTTTCTTTAGTGCAGTTTTAACTGACAAACCTTAGTTGCAATGCCGTAAAATCGACACAACTTTGAAATGTTGCAAAAAAAAAAAGATTAGAATCTCATCTGAGAGGCAAGATGACAAGAGCTCAAAGGGATTAAATCACACTGAACATGAAGCATTTGAGTTTGTCAATTGCTGAAGATGAAAATATCAGATCAGTTGGGGCGTGATTATAAGGCTGTAAATCTTCTGCAGGTTATTCAAAACTAGGAGGGCACTTCTACGGAACGGACCTCAGGCCAGAAGTTTTTCTGTGATTCTGCAGAGAGACAGCCCTATAAACATCTGTTTTCTAGACGTGTGATGCAAGTAAACAATGAAAACACCTTACTACATTTCCGTCATGTTTTCCACTTTTTTGGATTTGGGTTGGATTCATCTCTGAATGATTCTTTGGATATTTGCTAACATTTACACTGTAATTTGCTGGACACTTGACTCGCTCTGTGTGCAGCTTTGGAGAAATCAACAAGCATTGTTTCTGGTCAGAAGGTGACGCCGACCTGATTCCCTGTAATTCTTGTGTAAACCATAAACACCATCAAAGTTCTGGTAACACTAGAAAGGAAAGCTCGGAAGTCGTTAACCAGCTCTCCTTTCTCTCATAGATAACCACTTCACACACACACACACACACACACACACACACACACACACACACACACACACACACACACACACACACACACACACACACACACACACACACACACACACACACACACACACACACACACACACACACACACTAACACACCCCACACAGGCCTGCTCTGTGTGTGTGAGATAGCAGGTGTGAGTAAACCATTATCAGCTCTTTCCTGAGTGAGGGAGTTATTCAAGTCCGATTCCCACAAGAACCCCTTTAAAAAAAAAAAAAACCTGCAACATCCTCAGTGACACAACTAATGGTTAGCTTGAGGTTGAGGAGTCCAATCCTAACAAATCATAAAGATCAGGATGTTTGATGATGTTCAAACAATGACTCAAAGTCAGTATTTTTTTTTTAATGTGAAACTGATAAGCACATGTGTCTCTGCGTCTGTTAAGCTCTGTGTCTGAGGTCATGGTGAACTGACGACTTTGCAGAATCGAGAGATGGGATAATGATTTGGATTTTCCCACGTCAGAGTGTGAGACCTTCCTCGCGGTGATTCACCGACTGTTATCGCAGCGTGGAGTGCGGGAGGCACAGCCGCAAGTTGGACGTGTCATGAGTCACTCGTGTCCCTCTCAGGCAGAAAAGCTGGAAACTTCTTCCCCTCTCGGATCCAACTTTTCTTTTTCTCCTCAACCCAAAAAAAGACGTCAAACTGAAGCGTCACTTTCCCCGCAAAAGAGAAAAGTTAGAACCTGTGAATTTTCTGCTTCAGGCTCATTTGCATTTCAATTCAAGTCTGAGCGGAAAAGCTCCTTTACTGATAAGTCAGTGTGAGGTGTGCACATCACTGACAGAGACAACTTTAGGACCTGTGTTTTTTGTGTCCATGGTAACCGGGAGGGAAGGTGAAGACTTTGTGTGTGTGTGTGTGTGTGTGTGTGTGTGTGTGTGTGTGTGTGTCTGAGTGCAGGGAGAGATTGCAGACAGTGAGCACACACAGGCACATGCACTGATTCACAAAAAAAGAAACAATCAATGATCTCTGCTCCTATAATCACATCTCTCTCTGGCTGCTGGTTAACTACGAGTCGGAATCTGCAAAAAAAAGTCTAAAAAACAGTCGAACAGAGAGCCGCCTCCAGCCTGTACATGCCCTCCTGTGGCTGCCTGTGAGCCAGCTCCGAGCGGCGCCTCCTGCAGTTGTCCGCCTCTCTGTGTTGTGGATGCAATCTCTTTGTTCAGCGAGGCGAGGTGCTGACGTCAAATTGCCTCCTTTGTTTCAAACGTGCCTCAGCTGCATTGTTCGCCTAGTGTGAATTTCTCAACCTGCCCCTGTTGCCGACAGCAACAATGAGATAAATGACCAGATTTTCACAATCAGAGCAGCAAAGAAGAAAGGATGAATTAGCAACAAATGGTGTTGTCACTTGTTTCTTGTATGAATAAAAAGAGGAGAGGTGTTCCAAAGAGGAGCACCGTTTCTGTTCTTCACTCATTTTTTTTTTTTACAGCTTTATGACAAGTTGTTGAATGAGCAGAGATACTTTACAGAGGCTTCCTTTTTTTGATGAATAATGGATAAATTATCCATTATTTTTAACATAAGGACACATTTTTTTGTCTCTCGCTCCTTAATGAGAGTATCACCTTTTTCTTTTTTGTCCTCTCTGACAGCGGTCTCAACTTTTGTTTTAAGACTGTCGGCTGAACGATACACAGAGCATGAAGGTGATCATTTCAACTTTACAAATCTTAAACGTTAAACCATTTTTCTTTTTCATGACAAAGTCAGTGACAGATTAAATCAACCATGGCCCACTTTGTTCATCTACGACCAGCATCAGCCAATCCCAGCCCTTTTCATTAGTTTGTGAGCCGAGAGAGTCTAGAAAGCAAGCGCTCCTTCCTCCCGAGCAAGCCGACTGAGCGATCCATCTGGACGTGCACCTGACAGAGCGACTTCCTGCGCGGCTCTTTCACAGGATCAATAGCTGGCTTGTGCAGAGGGAGGAAGACGAGGTTCAGAGTATCAACTCAGTGTTGACATATCTGAAAATGAGCTGCGAGCGAGAGCCGGAGACACAACACAAGGGAGTTAGTGTACTCAGCAGAGTCAATGAGCTGTTTGGTTAAAGGAGCACCACAGTAAACAGAGCAGCTGAGGAGAGGGAGATGAAGGGGTCTTTGCAGGAAGGAAGTCTTCATCCCAAAAGAAAAAGAAAAGAAGAAAAAGGCCGGAAAGGCTGAAGGGCAACTGGGCTATGACCTGAACATTGATTATAAATGACTATAATTCAGAGAGTGTTCAAATGAAGGGCTTGACGACACCTGTTCGCCTCTACAGACGAGCCTTTCACTGAGGACAGGTGCCTCTGCAGCAGGCCGTCCACTTCCCCTTCGCCCTCAGCTCCGCTCACAGCTGCTCTCCTTTCAAACCTCAGACACAGATTCCTCACATGCCGGCCGCTCCGCTCAGCAACCACTGCAGCAAAAAGTCAGCTGCAATACTATCAGAAGGACAACTCTGCTTTACAACCAACAGTCTCTGCCAGATCATCACATCAGCTGGAGCGGCTGCAGGATCAATGGGTTAATGGTTAATGGATATAAACTGCATATTTGTGCAGAAAACGAGCTAAATATTTGTGTGAGTGTACTTCTTGCTAGAAGGCAAAGACGTCCCCGAAAAGTGTGTGTAAGCGTCACTTCCTATACTAACATTAAAGAGGACCTTATTTAAAAAAATACATGTTCATCAGCCAACTGCTGGACACAAATAACTGCTTATTCTGCCTCTAATTGTGAAACTATCGGGAATGTTGTCATATTTGCTTTTGAAAATGACTTGCATGCCAGTTGATCCTTTTTTGAATCAACTCATCTGCCCTTCTTCAGATCTTTACAGGGTTCTGACTCCTCAGATGTAATTACATTTAATAGCCTGCTTTGGAAAGTCAGTTATGCAGGAACGCAAAGCAGAAAAACAAAAATCATCCTACTGGAATGATTTCTGTGGGAGTCTGAACATGTGTGTGTGTGGGGCTGTATGCATATGTGCACTGGGCCTGTCGGCTCAGTGACCTGTGCACAAGACAAACAGACTGCAGGGAGGGGGGGGAGGGGGGGGGGGGGTTGACTTAATACATTAGTGCAGATGAATTCAGACTGGATTGACTGAAATGTTTTTACTGTCAAACTCTCCCTTTTAGCTTCAAATACCTGCTGTTTGAAACTCCTAACATGGTCATTAACTTGCATCCAGAATATTTGTGGGAGCAGGCAGAGAGTGTGTGTGTGTGTGTGTGTGTGTGTGTGTGTGTGTGTGTGTGTGTGTGTGTGTGTGTGTGTGTGTGTGTGTTATGATAAACATACGTCCATCTACACTGACTCACATAGCAGGCATACCGGGGCACGTGTACGCACTAGCCATGTGTTTCAGATGTGGGCCAACTGGCTGCAGTCCAGCTGCAGCAGGGCTGGGTTTGTCTGCTCGGTCCCAGCATGCTCTCTGTGCGAGGGGCAAGGTGCTGCGCTGCATAGCTGGAATGTTTTCCGTCTTTCTTTGGGCCAAAAAGGCTGCGAGATTCATTTAAAGGGGCTCCTATACACCAGGGCATGTCGAGGCATGTCCACAACTGACTCTTATAGAGCGGCTGCACACAAACTTTTCAAAATAGACTTTCAGTTTCAACTAATAGTTGATTCTCCAGAAGGAAAATCACCGCACTAAAAATGTAGAAATCCTTAACTGCTTCCAGCTTTGCAAATGAGATTTTCTGGAGTTAAAGAAGAGTCTTTTGGCTTCTGATTGGACGAAAGAAGCTAATTGAAAACAACATTTTTTGCTCATTGAAACTGTAATAAGCTTTTTAGTAGAATGAAAGTAGAAATGAAAGCCCTAAATGACGCCAAACTTGTAATCAATCTTGAATTTCTCACTCGTTTTTTCGTCTTGCATATCTAAAGTTAAAATGCAAAACAAATACAGAAATCCTTTTCTAAATGTTGCTATCATACGTCGTCATCGTGACAGAGAAGAGCACGGACACAAAGTTCAATTAACAAACAGACACACCGACAAAACAAACCACCTGTGTAGGTGAGTTCATGTTACACAAGCTGAACAGTAATTGCAGTGATTTCAAGTCGTTCTCCGTCAGTGACTCAGGTGATTGGACCGTGAGTCAGGCCCTTACCACTTTCTACAAACCGCAAACTGCCTCAGTCCACAGAGCGCTGTAAAGACAACGTGTGTGGTCAATTATTAGGATGAGCATTCGCGGTTCATGCAGAAGTCAACCAGAGTTCTTAAAAAGTACTCTGAAAGAAACAAGTCTGAGTATTTAGGGAGAATAAGCTGCAGCTGCGAGGCTGAACTCTGAAGGCTGCTTTGCCTGTGAATTAAATACAATCAGTCACTTTCTCAAGACTTTCATAAGCGATGAATTATGCTTGAACTGGCTGTCACTAACAACCTCCCTCGCAGCAGCAGCAGCGATGATGTGACCTGAAAGTGACGCGTGGAGAGCCGCCCCGTCGCATCGAGACGCTCAAACATCTCAATGAGAAAATCCACCTAAGAATTTTAAGTGCCCCCCTCCGACTCCTGAGAGTTTCATCCTCCTGACACGAGGGCCCCGGCCGCGCTCCTTTTCTTTTTCCCCGCTCCGTGCAGCTGTCACAATGCTGAGGCTCATATAATATCATTGGGTCCTTGTTGTCGTGCAGCTGTGTGAAATGGTCAGAACACTTTCTCTCAGCGATGTCATCATCACAGCTGCATCTCTAAAGCCTCGCCGCTTCCTCCCAGGAGATCTGCTGTGATTACCTTATCCTGAAACATCTTTCTGTCCCTCCCTCTGTCTCAAACTCTCGGGGAACGAACGTGTCAGAGCAGATCAACTTCCAACCAGAGATTAGGGATATGAAACGAAGCAAAGGGCTCCCCCAATCCACCTAATACACTAAATAAGGGCTGCGACAAGCAGTTATATATTCATTGTCTACTTATCTGTGTATTGTTTTCTAGTTGAATGTGTTAAAAATGACAAAAAGGGTTGTTTTCTACAGATTTTTATTTTTGTTTAATCAACAAAATTTGATTTTTTTGTTGTAGATAAATATAGAAACCTGAGAATTATTACATTCAGGAAAACAGAAGCAGAGAATGCAGATTTTTTTTCTCTTCACTCAGAGGATTATTTACACTATCAAAAGGGTTAGCATCAGTTTATTATCATGTAAGTAAATAGTTAGTCAGGCTGTATGAATCATTTCTCTTATTCTGCTGCACTGTGTTCCTTTTACTTCAAACCATAATGGGAAAGCGGACTGACACACAGATCATCTGTCACCGTGTGAGTCCAAAGAACTGAGTTGTTGTTTTTTTGACCGTATCTTAAACCAACTTTCTCTGCCGTTTATACAAAGTGAGAGAGCTCTCTTTTCAAATCAGGTTGCGGGTCAAAAATGCAGCTTGAGGTCTTTTTCTCATGCTAGCCTGATAAACATTGGGTAATTACTGGCTATCAGATGTCAACATCCATTTCCTAACACCCATAAAATACTGTGATTTACGCTCGTTTCCTCTGGTTTGTTTTGGTTATGTTCTCAGGCTTTCATTTTCAGCTTTGTGCCGCTGCTTTCATGTGCATCCAAACTCAAGGGGTTCCTCCGAGAGATGGAATTAAATGTGGAAACTTTTTAAACATAGTTATGAAGTGTTTTTTTAAGCAGAAACGCAAAAGAATCACAAATTAATTTCATTCAAATTGAGAAATTTGCTGTTTTCTCCTTTTTTTTTTGTATAAACTGACTTAATATGTTACCATTGTTATTTTCAACACTTGTCTGTCATCTGATTGCTCAGTTAATTAAAAATACAACTAGCAGCAGTTGTGCGACATCATACCTGAACTGACACAAACTCCATGGCTCAAAGTTCATATTCAAGTTGCTTCATTCAGCTTTAGTGTAAATATTTCTGCATTTCACTCTTTTTCAAACTGATTCAGGCACTTATAAGTGTGAAGTGAACACATGTGTTAAACTTTAAAGATCAGCCACTCCTCATGCCATGGTTGGATTCAAAGTCCATGTCTGTGATCATGTGACGTTCAGGAACATTCAGGTAACTCTAACCACTTTGAGAATAGAAATAAAAAAAGGAGTGGGCGGTACAGCTCCTCTGTACTGTGCAGGTACTGAACATCATGGAGGTGTATTTAAACAAGTGCTGACTGTTCTTTTCCAAGATAAATGCTGCTGTATCTAGAAGCACGTGTCTCTCTTCTCTTCGTCTGAGCAGCTCTCTCTAAGCATCGATGTGTTTAAATTTACTGGGCCGTTTCCAGCTCTGTCGCCCCGAGTACATCAGCTGACAGCAGCCTCAGTGCTCGGCCTTCACAGACCCCAAAGTGCAGAACGGAGGCCCGAGGGCTTTTCACTCAGCTGAACACAACCTTTCTCTGTGTGCGGATCACTAACAGCCCTTGTGTTCAGAGAAGGATGGGACGGCAGAGTGTTTCGCCTCGAACCCTCCGGATCTGGACTCAGGATGTCCTCGCAGCCTTTTTCTGGACACCTGCGGGGGACTGTGAATGTCTCTCTGATGGGACCGAGGGACATACACACAGTCATTCATCAGCCATCCATGGCAAGGCTCTCTTTCACATACAGATACCCACGGAGACACAAAAGACCCAGCTGCCTCAAGTGGCAGAAATACACACAACACTGGGCATCAATGCAACACAGCTCCATTAAGGCCTTAAAGAAACCCGTCACAGCCGCCACAGAGACCCCTCTATACATCCCTCTGCATGGCGGCATGCGTGGACAAAAGAGGGCGTTTGAAGGAGAGAAAAGAGTCAGAACAACACATGTTGACTGAGAAAGACACTGGTCTGGTCTGGTGTTCGATTTCAACTCAACTTTCAAAGCTTTAGAGACGTTACACAGCTTAAAAGGTTTTTGAGTTGTCAGGCTGAGAGAGTGTGAACATTTAAAGAACCAGGCTATTTATCAGTTTCCAGTTTGTGCTAAGCTAAGCTAACTTTATTGTTTATCTTCACAGGCAAAAGGTGGTATACATGTCTTCTACCAAAATGTGGAACAGCAGACGAAGCAGCTCATTAAAACACGGATTAATTAGTTGTTTACCAACATTTCTAACTGCCTTAGCACCTTTAAGAAGGATTAATGTTAGCAACTGATTTAGCACAACCTGACACTTCAAGGTTGGCGTATTACAAATCTTAAACTCATACTTATAGTAGACTATAAGTACTTGATTTGATGACCTATTTCAGATTATTTTTAGCTGACACTGAATACAGTAATGTGAGGATCCACTGTTGGGCCCTCTGTGAGAACATGAGCAGGTCGTACTTTTTATTTTTTAAACGTTTTATGGCTTACTGGTAATTTATTTACTATCAAAAAAAATAGTTGCTTGCCGCCTTAATTAAGTGATTCACGAACCATCAATAAAACCATGATTTAAACCTATAAATCCATCATAAGCGACGACTCATCGGGAAGTGGGATTGATTTTTCTGCCACTAAAGTGCCGTCATATTGAAATAAGACAAACAGCTGCTGGCGGACTGAGAGTGAAATACGGAGGAGGCATTCGGCTGCAGCACTTAAAAAGCTGATGATTGTGCATCGGGGCATTCAGACTGGCAAAGCGTGGGAGAGAATGCAGAAAAAGTGAGTATCACCTCCATCAATGAGGAGAGAAAAACAGCGCTACAGATAGAGGATGTATCAAAGTTAAAATGAATCACAGTGCGTTCCCAAAAAGAAAAAACCCTTCCCTCGCTTGTGGACAGTGAATAATGGAGCTGTGAAAAACTCTCACATTAGCCCACTTTGGAGGTCCTCGTGACTCCGGGGAAGTCAGCAGTTGCAGCAGCGCTACACAACTGTGTGGAGGCCCGTAGGAGGATGCTCCTGAGCCGAACAAACCAATTACACCCCTGTCAGGGCCGAGGCACCGCACTGCATCATCCCACAGAGACACTACTGTCACACTGCACGCATTACTCCGGCTCAACAGACCTCGTACTGATGAGCAAAGAGGGCCGGCATGTGTGGCCCGGCCGTCAGCCCTACCATTAAGTGTTGATTGCCCTTTATTAAGGGGGCAGTGTTGCTAAAACAAAGGCCTGCCCCGGTCAGCACACACTGGATTGTTGGAGCATGTGACTCGCGTTTGATCGGGGAGACGCTGAAGGCCTCGGCTGATCTCAACCCATGATGCTCCTTCAGAGCTGGGGCAGCCTCCAGGACTCTGCGGAGCATTTATACATTCCTCCCGAGGCGGAAACACAGCCCATTAGCATCACATGCAAACACAAGAGTGGGCTCCCACACCAGCTCCTTTTTAGCGCGGCAACATGGTACAGTTCAAACAATCCATGCGTTTCCTCAAAGTGCATGCAGGGAGCCTTGTCTGACATGCTTTGTGAAACACAAGATTTAACCCTTTCAATTCATCTTTTTAAACACTTCATCCATGACAATATACTGCACTAGGAAAGGAAAGGAAACATTACAGTCATTTACAGTAGCTTACTGTATCTCCTTATTGTGGCACCAGCCTCACCTAATGGGTGTCAAGAGTAGGCGAGATATATGTTGACTAGTATATCATCTGCTTACACCGAAAATAAAGTGTTATAAACAAATTCCAGTTGTTTTGAAGGAGACGTTGAAGTGATGTGTTCATGATTATGTCATCTTGGATGTCAGTGACAGCTACTTCCTTGGCATAGGATGATTAACACTGAAGCGATGCCAAGCAGCAGCATTCCTGTGCGGCTTGTTGCGACAGAGCGGCGAGGCTCTGGAGGCGTGGAGGAGTGGAGGAGTGGAGGAGGAAAGGTCCATCAGCGTGAAAGTGGGCAGGCTCCGCTCGCGGGCCCGGACTGGATGTTGCACAGCCTCCAGTAATTACAGGAGAGGGGTCAGGCTAGTTGCACAATGGGAGTGAAGAATTAGCTAACTACTGTCTGTCAGCCTCAATCAACTCGAACGCCTCTCACAAAAAGATGCGTGCGCCCGATGGCCGAGAGAGAGAGAGAGAGAGAGAGAGGGAGAGCTGAGAGTGGCCTGAACTGGCACACGCTGTTCATTAGAGAGGTGAGGAATCTGCAGCGACGCTCTGGCTGTTTTTTTCTGCTGCATGATCATCTGCTGTTGATATAAATGTTTATTCAAGCTTTGGTTTCCCTGAGAAGTGGACCGGGAACGCTTGGAGTTGACACACAAAGTGCACTTTCAACAAAAGATACAAAACACATGAGCACTAGAATACGTTTAGACATCTTGACACCATAACTAGCTGTCAAATGTGATCAAAGACAACAGCATACCACTCTTTAGCAAGGCCGTCAGTGTGGGAAAGTTTTAAAAGTGGAACTATGTAATGGCATAATTAATGGTTTATAAATCTTCTTCTCTTAAATACTTTATAAATATAAGCTTATAATACCTGTTAGGTGGCCAGGTTGTAAAAAAAAAAATCCTATTGGTTAATTGGATGTCCTCTCTGTTTAGTAATAATGCAGTTAGCTTAATGCTAACTCAAAAACCCTAAAGCTATGTCTATGCTCCAAGGCTCCTGTCTGCAGATTTAAGTGTTTTTTTTTCATCATTACTTCTTTAAAAGTGAACAAAAACAAGTTTAATTGCCGATGATCAGTTAGAGGCCTAAAATACATTCAGTCTTTAAAAGGAGTTTAAATGTTTAAGTCGGCTGATATAAATCAGAGTCATTAACAGGGGGTTCTTGTGGTCAAATGTTCAGTTATAAATGTTTAACATGATTGACTAAAGGTGTTTGATCAGTTGTAAGTGTTGATAAGCTGTAAATAAATGGATTTTGATCCAGATCATCTGCAGCAGTCAAACAACAGTGCATATGCAAATCCAGTAACTAAAAAGTTACAGTCATGCTGACTTTATGACTCATCTGTTACCAAAGAAAACATTCATGAATCAAAAAAAAAGCCTTTTCTAAAAGACCCTTTTGAGAAGTTTTAACTTTTTTTTTTTGATGGTGTCTTATCTGGGGTATAGACGTTCAGATGTCACATGTCTTCCTCCAGCTGTTGGATCGTTACGCTCTGCAGGTCAGACAGGGAGGACTCTGATATCTGCACTCACATCCCGACCAAAAGCACGAACACAAGGAGTTACTCATCAAAAAGTTTCTGGAGTTATGAAACTTCGAGCTGAATTCAGTCAGTCAGTGGGAGTAACAACGGGAGTGAAAAAACCGGAGGATGAGGACGGAGGCGGAGGCGGGATGATGCAGACAAAGCGTCGGGACAAACTCATTGATCAGCAGAGAAGGAGCGCTGTTCCTCCTCCCTCGCTCTCTCTTTGTTCAGCCCAGCTTCTGCTTTTCAACCAGATGCAATTTTGTGCTGTTTAGTAAGCCAGAGGAGGCTTCCTGATGACTCAAGGTGCAGAACCAGTCGCTCACGACAAAGTGGTTTATTGAATTCAGAGCACAAAGTCACGTCTCCAGCTCCCTCCTGTCAACTAGCAGACTTTTGTATCCTGACAGAAGGAGGTTAAGAGGAGTTGATACAAGATATTTTACATTCAGATGAGATATTCCATCTTTCCTAAAAACAAGTGTTGTTTTCAAAGAACTTTTATTTGCTTGTGAGTCTGCCCTCAGGGCTATTTCTAGTTTCATCAAGTAGAACTTAACACGTTTTATGATCTGTTTCCTTGCTGTTTACAGTGAAGTCTAACTGAAATTAAACTGCAGAACAGTCAGATTCAGTTGATTTAACTGGTTGAAATACAGCTCACACAGAAACCACAGCGGTTTTATGGGCTGCAAAAAACCATCAAAATGCTATATTTAACTCTATCTGAGAGCTTTAAGGCTTTGTTTTCACCACATCAAGTTGAGAGACACGTCTTTCTTTGCTTGTCAAACACATCACTGAAGCTCGGATTTCCTGCACACAACATGTCGACACCGCTGCCCTCCTGCATCAAGTTGATATGGTTCAACATCTGGATAAACAGCAGCTTAAGGAATGGATCAGTTTAATGGAGTGAAGAAGTTTGTTTCACGCACACGTCTCAGCCTGCACAACAATCGTCATCACACGCATATCCATAGAAACATTATGACATCCCAACAACAAGAAACACTCCACATGATAGATAGTCAAACAGACTCTGAGAACAAAGTGAGGAAACTACAACTCATCAACATAAAGCAAGCAGAGGACTGCAACTGTTGACTCTTTTCATTGTTTCACCATTTTTTGTTTGACGATTGTCAGAGGTATAACACGATATCTTCAAATGTCTTGATACTCAAATTCAAAGATATTCAAAGAAAATTGCAAGGTTGCAGCTTTGGATCCTTTGCGCACCAGAATTTGGAGACATTTTTTTTTTAAATGTGCTTAACATCAGAATTTATGAGCTGAAACGTTTGTTGAACGAATCGATTAAAGACCAACAAATCTTTGGCTCCTCTTTAGTTTACTTTATAATAACACTACAGGGCTAATTTGTCTCCACTTTGCTGTCAAACATCCATTTTTTATTAATTATCTTTCAGGTTTTTGATTAGAGCTGCAACAATTAAATTCAACCATTAATAAGTTTCCTGCTGCTACCTGATGCGTTTAGGTTATTCCTGAAAGAAGTCAAATCTACGGCTGCAGATTCTTTAATATGAAAACATTCTGCTTTACTTTTTTCATCTTTAACAGACTTTTGATATGTGGACAAAAAAGGGTTGTGAGGAAATCATTTTTAACTTTTGGAAACACCGATGAACAGTTTTCACAATTTTTCTGACATTACAGTGCAGATGAGTCATCGCTTTATCCAGAAAGTAATCAGCAGTACAAACCAATGAACATAGTCATTGGTGTGTACTGTAAGAAAGAAAACAGGACGCACAAATTACACAATGTGATCTACTAATGAACCTCTTTTGCCAGCCAGAACAAGAACACTGCTCCTCAAGGCAACTGAAGAACTTTGACTTACTTTACCTTCAAACATCAGTAAACACACTGGTTATGCATGCACACAAGTTGTCTATAAACTTCCTCAAAACCTAAGAAGCTCCTCTGCACATGGAGAACTTCTCATAAACAGCACATACACTCTGCTGTAACTCCAGCCAATAAGAGTTGACTGAAATGGGAAAACTAGGAGGTAATGACATCACATCACATTCCTTTTATAATGATGGATAATAAGTGACTGTTTTAGAGGCAGTGCTGTCCACCTTCAGATAAAACAAAGACTCTTTCCAGTGTGTGAACACAGACTTCAGTGTTCAGCGGATTAGAAGAGGATGTGGTGGAGGTGTTGGGGGGGGGGGGGGGGGGGTCAGCTAAGACACAACCTCATCATCCCAAACCCAGAGACCCATACAGACTCAGTCACCCCTAGGGGCGAAAACACAGACAGGATGTGGAGGCAGGGGCCTACCCTCACCCACAACATGAAATATTTAAACAATAAATCCCGTTTACCTAAAGACTCAGTTCAAATAAAGGACAACATCTGCAAAGCGGCAACAATCTTATCATTTGCATGATTATCCGGCTAATTATCTTTGACTTAGACACCTGATTTTACCTGTCCATAAACACCTATATGACTGATCAAAACAACAACAACAAAAGATCCTTAGTCATTGTGTTGACACAGTGGCTCTTCATGTATTACATCCATGCACAAAGACGAAATCAAAAACATGCAAGGAGGGGAGTCCAGCCAGGCGTTGTTTACCAGGCCCCATGCACTGTCATGGTCATTGTGTGGCTGCAGGAAACACTAAGTTATTGTAAATATAACCTGCTGAGGGAAAGGTGAGCAGGACACACCTACATGCACGTCCTTTATTTACTGTTGCTCGACCGAAACTAGACAGGGCTGCACTGTGTAGTCTCCGGTATCGCCTGCAGAGAGGTGGATCTCTCTCGTTCTCTGAATAAACACACAGACACGGTCGTACCTTAGAAATTCTTGCAGACAGGTGTCACAGAAGCGATGTCCACAGGTAGAGACTTGGACGGGCTCCCGCATCGCCTTGCTGCAGAGCGGACACTGGAAGCGTCTCTTTGGCTTCTCCAGAAACTTGTAATCAAACCCGGGCATCGCTGCAGCTTCCGTCGTCAAGTCTTTTTTTTTTTTAAGGTTAAAGGTACAAATGTCCTCTCTGATGTCTCCCCTCCCCCTGAAAACGGGGCTATTTATTAGCTGCACTGCCGTTTAAAGCCGATGATGGGTTCATATCACGTCCCTTCCTTCCGCCACCGACAGATCGGGATTTAATAAAGGAGACGCGTCCTCTCCCAGCTTCTCCTCCTGCAGCCCCGGAGACTGGCGGCAACAAAGGAGCGACTCAGTCCAGGAAACGCTGCAGATTATGGTTCCCAGATTCCTCCTCCTGACTCTCCTTCAGTGTGTGGTTGCAGGTTTACAGCTCAGAGGTTACGGAGGCCGTGCGTGGCCCTCTCCTCCTCGGTGGATGCAGTACTGACACACTAAGCACAATGCACAACCCCTCCGTCTGTTTAGGTGCTCCGAGTCCCGCCTCCCTCCCTCTGTGCAGGAGGAGTCAAGAAGCTGAGACGCTCACATTCACACCATGTTATCCCTCATTTCATCACTATTTATGGCTCTTTAACTGGGCGTTTTTAACCTTCTTTTGTCTGCGGAGGCCTGTAATGACATGCAGTGTTTGTTTTCCATGTCCAAAATGGATTATTATTATTATCAATATCATTTATTAACTAAACTAATACACAAATTGGTAATGATAATACCTGCAGTATGCACAAAAAAACCCGTCCTTATAATAAAATTAAAAAATGATAAATGTTTTTTGTGAAGGTTTTTGTCAGAAAATGTCCTAAAAAAGAAGAATACAGTTCAGACAGAGGTGACAGGCGCCCTCTGGTGGTGAAACACCAAATTGAGAAATGTCATATTCCCTCAATGTGTTAAAATTTCCTCTTCATACATGATGAAAAAAATAAATAAAACCTGACCTACATTCTCTCACTAATGGATAAAAAAAAAAATACACAGTGTTCTGACAGTATCAAAAAGACAACAAACACAAATACACACATGCTCACTCACAGATCATTTTTCACCTGCGCTGTTGCCATCAGATTACATCATCATTACATCATTACACAGGGAAACAATGGTAAACGATCCATGTCCCCAGACAAGGTGTGAACACATCTTAATTAAGGAGTAATTACCAAAAAAAAAGCATAGATAACAGAAAATGTGATGTTAGTTTTTGAACGAAACCACCTGATATCAGCTCTGTGAAAATGACAGAATGATGTGAGAACAATGGGGGCAGAGAAAGATCAAACCTTTGAAGGTTATTTATTCACAATTCAGATGTTCATGTATAGCTTGGTCATGATAAATGTTTGTTTTTGTGTCTCTACATTCATCATCAGCCTCCAGGAGCGTCATGTCAATTCAATCTGAACATTCATCTCGTCACCACTGGTGTCTGTTGTAGGTTGAAGTAAAGCAGATCAAATGTGTAACAGACTCTCATAATCTGGAGAGTTAAGCATCTTCTTACTGAGCACTAACTTCAGTGAAACCATCATCTGACAGAAGATCAGATTTATCAAAGGACGTGTGACAGGTTACTACTGAAGGTCTAAATAAAACATGTTTCTATTTTGTAGCTTTGGTGATAGAGAAAAACGGACAACATTCTAGAAAATGTCCATATAAAAGTACATTCAATACAATAAATGATCAATGAAATATAAGACGTCACTCCTACTCACCTGTTTGAGTACGTAGCTAAATGAAATACTTATAGGTCTTACAGAATATGCATCATTTAAATACTACTTCTCCATTACTTCACTGTATTTATCTGGAAGTTTGAACTATTAGTCATTTTGCAGTGTCTGATGATTAGAGCATCATATAAATAAAGAATACAATATAATGTATAGGATTACACCACTATGAAGTATTATTGTAGATTAGGCTAACAGAGAGTTTATAAAGTTCTTGAAATTAGTCCTTTGAGTGACACATTAATGCAGTCATGCTTGTAGGTGTAAATAAAAGACGTGCTTTCTGATTGGTCAATTCAGCCACATGTTTTTTTGGTACTTTTAATAAGATGATTATAACAATGTTGTAATTTTACTCAAGTCAAACTTTGAAAAGCAAAAGGCTTTTCTCATCATTAGGACAACATAAATATAAAGTTTATGCAAATATTATACAGCAAATATTATACACACTCCAATTAGTGAAATCACTAAATATTCCACAAATACAAATGTTGTGTTAGAAATGACTCACACTAATGAACCTGTAGTGAACCTATTTGTCCACCATTGATGCTTTGTATGATTCTTACTATCAAAGGAGAATGAAGAGTGTGCATGGATGGCGGATGTAGTGCGGACAAATGACCTCCAATCGTTAGAGGACGCACATTTATCCACCCCGAGAAACATACACTTTTCTTTGATAATCCTGTTATTTATGCTATCAAGGCAGTAAAGTCATCACAACACAGCGAATAAACTGTTTGATGCTCATCCTCTCAAAAGAAACCTACGCCCTATGTACACATACTTTCTCCAATAATGCAATGTGTCACGTTTAATATATGTCACAGAAGATGACTCATCTGACCTAAATCTTGATTTACTGCTGACTTCCAGAGGCTTCGACGGCATGTGGATAACAAATGGAGGGATTAGTGAGTGGCTGATTGTGGGAGTGATTTTAGACACACAAAAAAAAGGACCATTATTTTTTTTTAAACAGTGTTCAGTTGAGCTCTAAACAACAGACTTCATTTAGTTTTGACCTCGGCTTCTGAGTTACAAATGTTGGAGGACTAATCCAATAAAGTACAATGTGACCACTGACGATGTGATCAAGATTAACGTGTTTGCTTCATTTGACAGATGACTTACTAAACTGTCGAGTGGTTTTCCTTTCTTTGCATTGTATCATCTCATTCATCAGTGGCTTAGCACAGCTCCAACCTGTTTGACGTTTTCTGGCCTTTATCATGCTAAGTCTGCACGTGAGGGGGGACAATAGCTGCCCACATGAAAGCTGCCTAATGACAACTTCCTGTTAGCCTGCTTAAGTGTAAACATTCCTCTAACTCACCTGTTGGGAAATACACCTGCTGCAATACACCTTTTTCATGAAATCATATCCAATGAGTGAAAACAAACGTTGATTCCTGAAGAGAAATCATTTGCGAGGAACAGAGAGTGAACATGTGAGGCCACAGCTGCAGTGTGAAGGGGAATCTTTCAACTGCAACACAGATGGGCCCCCGGCAGGAGTTATTCAGAGGAAGCTGTCCTTCACCTCAAGCCACCGCCGGACTTCATGACGTACACAAAGAGGGTTTTTTTTTTTTCAGGGTCAAATCATCTCGGGACAGGCTCCTCAAACAAAGCTGAAACAAGAGGGACAAATGGACTAAATGTCAGAAGAGCTGAAATGATTAATCCATTAGATCACAGAAAATGAAATGACCGACATTGTAATTAATGTTTGCATCTACACTCTGGACCATTGATGTATATAATAAGGAATATATATATATAAATATCTAATGGGATTTGTCTCACTATTTCCTTTTCTATTTTATTTGACAAAACAGTTATGGGGATGTATCTGTGGATTATAGTCTCAGTTAATTGAATGTGTCTTTACATGACTTCTCTCTTGGTGGGACCAATAAATCAATTTTCCAGTAACAAGGCCAATAGAGCCTGATGCTTAATTAAATATCCACACAGGCTTGTGATGCTCTTTCAGCGGTACAAAACTGGGCCCCTAGCATGCCTCCTGGACGCCTCTCTATGGAGGTTTTCCGGGGACACCCAACTGGGAGGAGACCCCGGGGTAGACCAAGAGTTCGCTGAAGGGATTATATATCCCATCTGGCCAGGGAAACGCCTCGGAATCTCCCAGGAGGAGCTGGACAACATTGCTTGGGGAGAGGGAAGTCTGGGTTGACTTACTTTGTCTGCTGCCAACGCAACCCAACCTCAGATAAGCAGAAGAAAACAGATGGATGGATGCTTAGATGTAAAAAACAGTTTTTGATTCTACATTCTTGAATAAAAACAAACTGTACATTAACATAAGTAATACTCTATGAAGTCATGTCCTTGTCCCCTGGTGCAAGTCCAGAGACTTTGAACAGCAGCACTTCAGGCTGCGACGAGGATTACCACATTTCTGTTATTTAATAAATTGTGATGCAGTTTAATCTTCTCCAAATCTGCAGCTATTTTCATTTTAGAGTGTAGAGGGACACTTTAATCCCACCTTCACTCTTCTTTAGTTTTCATCAGGTGAGATGGTCACTATCGGCAGAGAGAGGAACACATAGCTGAAAAACAACAGCCTACGTTAAAAGATGGGCGTAATTTCACTTTTGGCCTGCAGTAGATTTTTTTTTCTGAAGTGAGGAGTATGAAAGTAAAGTATGAAACTAACAAATGAGTCCTTTCATAATATTGCATAGACAGACATGCTGCCCTGTCCATGTTATCAGGAGACACTTGTCTGAAGTTTGGCCTGTTTGTCATCCGGGGATAAACCTTCTCTCATTCACCACATCCCAACATCTCACACTGTTTTTTACCAAAAGGGTAATGAGCAAAGTATTACGTTTCACTGCAAGCAGAGTGTTGCCATGACAACAAGCCACCGATGTCGCCGTGAACGGGTGACTCTCATCGAGCTGCACCGTCTTTGGGATCCCAGAGTCCTCCTCTTTTCGTCCAAGACGTCCGCGGGCCCCCTTTCCCCAGGTGTACACCTCCCCGTCTGTGCAGAGAAGACAGTCATTATTTCTACAAATCCACGGCTCAAACCTCAGGATGGATTAATCCACACAAATCTTTCACTGACAGCTCTGACTTTCCTGCAGTGGGAGAAAAATGGCTCAATCTGAAGGGAGTCAAAGCTGAACAAAGACTTCCCTCAACAAAGAGAACCTGCAGGCATTACTGCCGCTGCTGGCTTTCTCCCCGGGGAGCCAATCCCTCGCACAGTGTGACATTTTACCATTTAACCCTCAGCTTCAAGAACAAAACACACACTTAACAGGCTCCACACTAACTTTTAAATGGTTGCCAGGCTGGAAACGAAGAATCTGCGTTTTGTTGCTGAAACTCAAAATATGAGATGGTTGTCATGTCCTCTTAGCTTATATGTAGAGCCTAATGACACTGTCAATGTGCAGAACGTTTGATGTGACATCAAATATTTAAAAAGCTTTGGAACAGTAACAACACATTTCTTTGTTAAACAAAAAAGCAGAATATACACTTCAACCGATGAACATTGCAAGCAGAAGTTTGATGTAAGGTTATACGTTCACTTTCCCTAAATATCTGCTTTTCAATACACCAGGAGCAGTTAACCTAGAAGACCTGGCAATGAGTTTTACATTCTTGATTTATTTAAGTATGACTGCATTGAAATTTGCTTTAAAGATCCTTAAAAGTGAATATTTACTTTGTTTTTGAAGCTTCACTGTCTGGTAAAGTAAACCTACTCTGCTGTTTTGGGGTCACATAGCTGCTTGTCGGCACTGTTTGAATTTGAGTGGCTCTCATAAGAATTCATGAGCGTCCCAGAATCTTCATCTTTACTTTCCAAAGCCGCTAAACCACAGACGTCTGAGAAATGTTGTGAACCCTGCTGTGTTTTCTTGTGCAACCCCAGATTTTACAAAGCTCCAGACAGCTTTCATTGAAGTAAAAGAATAATGAGTGAAATAAAAGATTCAGAACTTTTTGAAAAATGCCTCCTTCGTGTACGAGAACTATCTGAAGTCAAACGAAGAACAGAAACTTTTTCAATGCTAAACCAAAACATGTGCATCATCTGTGTCTTTTAAATGTGTGTGTACTTAATACCAAGCAGAAGAGTTTGAATCAGTCCTTGCATGTCAAAGCATTGAAATCTCCACACCTTTATAGGGTTAGCACACCTATGCTACAGACACACATGTGACATATCACACACTCTGGTTGGACCAGATTTAGCTTCCAATACATTTCTATTTGAAGCAGAGACATACATTTGTTTCTGGTCTAAAGTTATCCGACTCTTTCTCTCAGTGCAACATTCTTTCTGCCTGAGCTGTGAAATTTCAAGGCTCCCTGATGCTAAATGATTCTAAGGAAAGGGGTTATATTTTCCATTTCAGGAAACAAAGTTTGCTTATCTTCTTTTTGTTTCATAATATCAAGCCCAAGAAGCACAATGAGCAAAAAACAAGCAGCTATATGACTGTAGTCAGTGTTGATAGCGAAGAAATTAAATCGAATGCTGCATGACAAACGAATGGACTGCTGTTTATAGTCCAGTGCCATGCTAGCTCCTTTTGTCTAAAATATGTTTACAACCCTGTCTATGTTACTCCTTGCCCCCCCCCATGCTTCATGCCAACCACTTTTAGGTCAGACTTTGGCTGTGTATGTGCACTTGTCCTGGCTCTCATGTTTGTTTTTTGCCCCTGTCCGAGAAGGTGACTTTAACAAACAGTCCAACTCACCAGATCCAATAGCTAACGTGAAAGCATCTCCACAGGCAGCCATGGTGATGCTCTGCAATCCGGGCACCAGGTAGGGCACACGGCTGCTGCGACGGGAACTACAGCCCATCTGGCCATGCTGGTTGCTCCCAAAGGTGAAACACTGACCCTGTTCTGAAAGAGGAAAATGTGGTTAAAGGGTCTGATTTTGAAACATTACAATTAGACTTAAGACTTTGATTTATAAATGATTTGTTTATTATTTATCCACGTTTATGCCAGAGGTGATTTAACCTGTGTTTTCCAATGTTTTATTTCACTTTAGCTATCCTAAAGAAGTTCAACCTGTGAGCATGAGTTCTCCAAGCAACCTGGAACTGCAAGAAACTAAAGAACTGGTTTGGCTAGTGCTAAATGAAACAGTGACTACGGGTGTGCAGAGACATCATTATCTGGATCTCAACCAAAAAATGAAAATGTGTTTTTTTAAGCTTTGCCTCCTTCCTCCTCAATAGTTATGCACATGCTCATAGAACTGGAGTTACATCCAGTAACCATTTGTTTCCCTGAGTGATAAAGACAAGGTTTAAACTGAACTACGGCTTTTTTTTTTAAGTGGAAGAAATGAACACAGTTGAAACACAGTGAAGTTTGCAAGGTTTTAAAGAAATCTGCCTGTCAGACACAAGGCCTTCAGTGATGAACTATTTATGAATCCTCCCCCGATACGAGACAGTGAGAGACGGCTACATGCTGGTGTGACCCCCTGCTGCCTGCGAGTACAGAGACGAACTTGGGACTAACTTCCTTAATGTGAATGAAATGAAACAATCGTTTTTTAATGGAGGATATATATCTCTTAGGTTTATTTTGATGTACGTTGCAGCGGTTACACTGAAATGAAGCCAGAGCCTCAATGAACGCAGAAGGAGGGGCAGAGGAGTATGACTGGAGCTGCACAGGCCAAGGGTCAATGAAGTGCATATTGCATAACTTAAAAGTTAACTTTTTTTAAATTCTGGATAAGGAGCGTATTTGGATATCAAAAACCCGTATCCATCTCGCAGAGATCTTCTCTTCCTGTAGGTGATCATGAAGATAGCCACTCAAAGATAAATACAAGAAAAACTAGTTGCTAGAAACTCAAGAGCTTGATGATTGATAATGAGAATCATTTACCTGTAACAGCAACAGAATGTGCTGTCCCAATGTCAATGTAAACAATCTTCTCTCTGTTGAGTGGGGCTGATTGTGCAGGAGTGTAAGAGTGGACTTCCTCCACCTGGTTTGAGGGATTTGGTTCCTCTCCAGAATTTATTTTATCCAGCCCAAGCTTATTGAACCTGGATGGGGGACAACAAAACCAAGGTATTTCAAACAGAGTAATATGCAAATTATTCATTCTTTGAACCAATGATGTAATGTACAATCTGGGTTCATCACAAAACCAGTATCTGATATTCATGCTCCCGTCTCTGCTGAACTGCTGGGGAACAATGCTGCTTTGACTCTGACGTAAAAAGAACACTATGTTTTCCGCAGCTCAACATCCGGCCCTGGGCCTGTCTGAGGGAGAGCGATGACCAATGAGAGAAGTGTTTGTCATTTTAGGAGAATGCTGTCTCACGGGTTGTGCATCATAGCGTTTCACTAGAACAAAAGAAATGTAATCACAATACTCACGTCTAAGCTTCCTCATACTAGCTTAAGAATGTCTCACAATAGATTTAAAGATTCATTAGTTATTTTAAAAGGTAGGTCATGACCTTTCTCCCTCCCTAATGTTGACCTCTTAGCACAGTACACACTTCTTAATTGGTTCCTTTAAAACATGATGATTTGAAGAGTTATCTGTTTTATTTGATGCAATTTCTAAACGGATATCAAAATGTGTTTCCCAATATAAGGATGATTTGTTAAACCACACCATGCACATCACGGAATTAGTCAAATTAAAGGATTTATTTAGCAACAAGCAACGTTAAGAGCCAACGAACTCTTCCTCTTCCTTTGTTTTGGATCCAGCAACTACTAAGGGATGTGCATGCTTTGTTTTTTATTCCTAGTAGGAACTAGTAACATTAGCTTATGGTTGGTGTGATTTTAGTTGTTGTTAATTTAAGACTATTAATTCAGAAAATTAATCAAACTAAATCTTTGTGGAAAGGTACAATTGACTCAAACTGAAATGAAAGTCTTCAAAGCTGATAATTAAGACTAATGGCCATAGTTCTCGTTTGGAAATTAAGCCTAAAGTACCTGTTGCTTCCACATGCCACAATCCTGTTCTGGGTGCTGATAATCATGGAGCAGTCAACTCCACACACCACCCTCTGGGCCTCAAATTCCACAGGTAAACACACCTGCTGAGGTGAGTTATGTGTGTCTTGGTTGCCGAGCCCGAGGCGCCCTTCCAGACAGAAACAGGAAACAGCAACAGGTACAATTTGTGTAAATCACGCTGTGTGCTGAGATGCTGCTCTCGTAAATCATTCATTCACAAACAAACATGAAAAGATAAATACTAAGATAGACTGAGTTAGTTTGTAAACAATCATCTCGTGTATGGTACCATTGTCTCCTCTTCCCCAGGCAAATACTTCTCTTTCATTGGTCACAGCAAGGACGTGGGAAGCACCACATGACACCTGAACCAGCTCATAGCCCAGGAGCGCCTCGACTATCTTGGGCTGAGAGATCATCAGAAAGAGATGGACAAATGTCACCATCAAGATTGTTATATGAAAGCCAAGTATTAAATAGGTTGATATATAACAACAACATCCCTCTTTTGATTCAAGAAAGGGACTATTTTTGCTTTTTGTGTTACTTTATATTCTACCTACACCTGTCTACCTCTTTAAAACTTTAAAAGTGAGATGTGTTTCTAATTTTTAACCATCCTGATCAAAAATAGGTGAATTAAACCTTTGAAACATCAGTAGGCCATCTGTACTAAGACTGTATTATTTCAGGGATATACTATATATCGTATTAAAAACTGACTGAGTGTAAATTCAAAATGAGTACAAGTTTCAAGTATTTTCAAAGTGGAACAGTGACAGTATGGTGAGCATGTACCTGAGTAACATCATTGAAGTTACCGTGACCCAGACAGCCATTGCTCCCACTTCCAAATGTCATGATGATGCCCCTGTCTGCACATTAGAAAGAGGAAGAAGAGATTAAGGACACCATTAGTTGATGAGTGCAGGTGTAATCTTATGTGGACCAACACATTGCTTGTAATCCATATATTGGAGATGCCAAAAGTAAAAAGTGATGAAAGAGGAGAAACTGGGCTGAGAGGAAGTATCTTTAATCCTGTGTTATCTGACTACAGCCTCACAAAGCACATGGACTAACAGAGCGGCAGTTTGTACGTCTTTCAAAGTGCTTTCAGTGCTTTCTTTTACATCCACTCCGTCTGATCATGTCTGGTAAAGAGCTCACTGTATCCTCACTTTGACTCTGTACAGTCAAATGCTGCCTCAGTGTTTCACAGCCATTGTGAGTGAGTTTTTGTGGGCAGATAAAAAGAGAATAAACATTGATTTTCTCTAGGACAGCACTCCGCCAGGCTCACTGGACATATGTAGATGTGTGATTTTTTTTTTTTTTTACAAACAGACCTGTCATGCAGGTGGTGAAGAGATCACCACAGGACACAGACTTGATGGTGACTCCAGACTGACCCTCCAGGAAACGTGATATGAACTGAGGCTGCATCTGCTCCACCACACCAGGCAGACTGGCCTCACCGGAACCCACTGACGGAGCCTGTGAAGATAAATGATTATTGGTCAATCGTGACACAGTAGGAGAAACAGTGAGAATGTGACTCCTCCCTGATATATGTAAGTAATAAACTTTTTGGAAGGAAAAATCTTCCCTCTGGGACACTGAAAGGAACCATAAATCTACACGATCTCATTTTTACAATAGTTATTTTATATATTATTACCGGCATATATTTTCAGCCAGCTTTATGGGTGCAGTTTCTGTTCCAGCAAATGGAGATATCTGTTAAGTCTGTGGGGAAGTCAAGCTGGTGAGAATTCATGGATCTCGAAATACTTATACAACACCAAAACCAGAATCAGACCTTTTGTGTAATTGATAGCTGAAAAAATGAACCCATCCTAAAGCAACAAGTTGACCATTGAGTGGTTTAGACTACAGTTCTCTGAGTTAAAAGGAGGATTTTTCCTCTACAGACAATTCCTTTGAGTATTATCTTTATGAAATGTCAAGAAATATGAAAATGTAAATGTAATTGTTTACAGTGACACAGACCTCCCATGTGATCAGACGGCCTGACTTGGTCACCCCCATCCTCTGAGTGCGGCCAAGAGACACTTGAAGCACCTCGGTGTTGAGCATCGGCAGCCGGAGAGGCGCTGAGATTCCACTTCCCCACGTATACACAGATGACAGCGGGAGGGAATGCACCTTCCCTGATCCTAAACCGACTGATCCATCTGTTTCGTCACAACAAATAACGATTACATTTGTAGTTAAAGTACTATAATCGACCTGATGCAGCTACTTCTGGGTCAAATAAATCTAGTATGTGACTGACCTCTGGACCTGCTGCCAGGAACTCTCCCTCCTGGTCTACCTTGATGACCAGTGTGCACAGTAGACAGTGGTTTCTCAATCCTGACAAAAGCAGAGTAGGGGACTTTTTCATGACATAAAACTCCAATCATGTGTCCGTCACAAGTCATGCATTCAAAAAGTACCTGCGCATTTTAACATTGCCAATATCCGTGTAAAGATTTAGCAGAGGTCTGATGCATATAGGATGAGCCATTATTTCATTGAGTTGAGGCCGTTTGGAGGGATCCAGGTTGAGCATATTGAGGATGAGCTGTCGCAGTTCAGGGCTGTACCGGTCTGAAATTGGAGCAAATGTTCCGCTCATGATCTTCAGAACGAGGGCTGGCAGATTCTGAAAGCAAAGTAAAAAAAGAAGTGACAGGGTCGAATTTCATTCTTCATTTTAAAACTCAAATAATTGTTTCACAATTTTAGCACCAAAGATATTAAGATTTTCACATGCACAATTTCACACAGACTAGATAGAGCAAATGGAGAAGTGTGTGTAGTTTAGTGAATTATTAATCCTTCTTTAAATCTAAGGCCCAAGCTTTCTGCTTTGGAGTTAAAAAACATTTAAACCTGGAGTCTTTATATGAAGTATTCTGACAAATTACAAGAATCTATCTTCCATGCTGTTCATACTGTGCCTCTGATGATTGTTAGGATGGTTTACTGCAAACTCCAATCACTCCATTCAAGTTAGTCAGGGATATTAGTTAAGACAATGTTTTATGTACAGCAGCCTCGAAGGCCCTCTTCAGGCTTGCAAGCTCATACAGCACGCAGCCCAGAGCCCAGATGTCACTCTTCTGGTTGTACGGCTTTCCCTCACACAGCTCTGGGGAGATGTAGCACGGAGTCCCGACCACCTGCACAGTGAAATAAAAGTGAAGCGTTGATAGTGTGTTAGTATCTGAGAATACAACATATCAGGACCTGTTTGTTACTGAAGGCATTAAAGCTCTGCACCAAAGCTAAATTTAACTCACTGTGTAAGCTTTGCTCTTGCTGACAAGGATTTTGGAGATGCCGAAATCTCCAATTTTGACGATCATCTGGTGCTTGTCGAGAAGAATATTCTGCGTTTTAAGGTCTCTGTGCAAAATGAGTTTATTGTGGACGTGGTACAGAGCGAGTAAGATCTGAACGAAGAAGTGAAGGATGGTGTCCTCGTCCAGCAGAGAGTTACAGCGCTTCTGTATGTAATCAGCCAATGTTCCACCTGCATGAGGAAAATGCAGAGGAGAAAGTAAAGAGTCAAGTTGATAACTATTCATTTAGTTCATTCAGTTATTTTTTACTTTTGATCAAGTTACTGGCTTGAATGAAAGGCAGTGAGATGATGATATCAAGTAACCCCTACAATAATAGTGCCTTTCTCGATGCCCCATAAGAGAACAGAAAAAAAGTTGACTTAATAAAGTGAACAACTTGGCAACTTGAGGAAAGAAACTAAACAGAAACTAAACTCTGGACCCTTCATGCATGACTGCCTTCACCTCAATGGGGTTCTGTGTCAGGAAACAGGACCATATTTAAAAGACAGAGAAGATGAGAAATGTCACTTTGAAGACAATCCTGAGTTAAGGAGGTCAAAAGCTAAAGTTTGTTCTCTAATCAGAACACAGGAACAGCTACTGTTAAAAACACCTCATTAGAAGATGTCATGCTGAACAATGGCTCTGGGGTGTGCTGCAATGTCTTGGACAGCTTGATAGCAATCTGTCTTTTTTACATTAAAGTAAAAAATAACACTGACAGAAAAGTTATCAGGTCACTATGCCCCTCTCAAAAAATTCCCCCCAACAGTGTGATATTAAACATTCTTTCCAGGCTTGGCATGGGAACAAGAGAAGGTATGGAGCCCTACGGCACGAGACAATAGGAAGAGTGGATCGTTGGACGATGAACAAAAGGGGGTCATGTAATAAGATATTACTGTGAGCTTACCTGGTGCATACTCCATAGCTATCATGAGCGCCTTGTCTTCCAGGAAGTTCTCATAGTATTCTATGATATTTGGATGGTTGAGTAGTTTCAGGACCTGACACTCGTTCTGAGCTGAAAGACGTTCGTCTCGTGACATCTGCTCCACTGGGATCTCCTTAAGGATGACAAAGGCCCCGTCACTGCGCCTGCGGCACAGGTGGACTATCCTAACAGGGGAAGAAATTGAAGAAAAAACAGATGTAGATTCTGTTCCTCAAACTAATAGCGGGATGATCTTTGGTGGTTTACATCTTGTTTGCCAGTGTTACTGAGCACTAGAACAAGTTTAGGAACCGAATTGCCCTCTGGGATAAATAAAGCTGTCTGAGTCTATGTTGAAAATCTGAGGGGGGGAAAGTTCATTAGGAGGACAGTTAATCAGGGGTTCAATGGTTTCATTTTATATTCTAATTCTCAGATATTATTGTGTGGCTTTTGAGAAGATACACATGCACAGCTGGTTTTGCACTACACTGTGAAAATGGGAAATCATTTGAAAGGACCTACAAATACGGAGTTTTCATATATAATGTAAGAGGAAGGATGTGTTTATCTCCTTTACTCAAGCCAGACAATGATTTTCAAAACCATCCACTACACACTTACTACAAATCAAGATGAAAAGGTCAAAAAAAAACCTAAAACGTTTAAATCATTGTCTGCATGTAAAAGTACCAAATGAGTGTTTTAGAGTGACATTCACTGACTCAATGTAACTCGTTCTCCTAACTTAATTGAATTAATAAATGACCCTCTGAAAGGTTACCAAATAGTTTTAAATAAAGGGAATACTTCTGTCTACTGTTGTACAGTAGCCTATTAATGACTTCCACTCTACTGGATATTTAAGTTTAAATCGTCTTTTAAAGTTTTAAAGTTGTGTTGGTCTGTCAATGTTTAGGATAAACTCATTTCGAGTAGGAAAGTATATCTTATGGCACACTGCAGATACTTTCGAGGAACTTCAACTCCGTCTATCAACTTTTTATCACAGAAGTAAAAGCATAGTTACAAGTTACCAAATGTAACGTGAGCTCAAACACTCAGATAACTTCTATGGCAGACATGCAGAAAACCACACAAACATCTGGATACACACTGCAGCTGTTAACTGACAATAACTCACTCAAGTTTGTTTAGAAATACAATTGTTTTGGTTTCACATTAAGGCTGAACACATTTAGTCTCCATATGTTTTTTTTGACAAACTTTTTTTTTTTAATGTTCAAAATGGTTCTGGACATGTCCTCCTTTTGGGGCGGCGCTCGCTGGCACTGAACCCGTTACATTTTGGTGAAAGAAAAGAAGGTCTGACTGACTTCTTGCTTTTACAGTAGCCTATACTGCATCAAAACGGCGTATTTTATCATTTACAGACATTCGTGACACTAAACGCGAACAAAGTTTCACTGAAATCCGAGTTTACCCGAAAGCTCCTCTTCCGACAACTTTGATTTTCTCATACTTCTCCATCGCTGCTGCTCCCAAACGTTTCCGTGGTCTCCAGGCAACCCGACCCAGTCCTACAGGAAGCAATGAGGGACAAATAGGACGAGGGGTAAAACCTCCTGCTTTTATGGCAGACTCACAAAAGTGAATTGTGTACTGTTTGTGGTGACTCTACGTTTGGTAATGTTTTCAGTAAGAGAGCAGAGACTCTGCTAGAGAGTAGAGAGTAAAAATATCCTGCTTTTAAATTATGTATTTCTTTCTCCTTCCTGTCTCCACCTGTTCCTCATTCTGGTTTAATGAATATGGTATTTTCTGTATTATCAGTTAGGCTATTGCTCTGTCTTGTTGGCTTTCTTTGTATATCTCTTAATTCAGATTTGAGTTGGGTATAAATAGTTATTTTATCAACAGAATACGTAATAGTGAAGAGTAACTTGAACTTATTTTGATACATTCTTTTTTTTACAAACAGCAATGTTGTTTGAAGTCACACCCAAACCCATATTATCTCCTTTCTAAAACCTAACTTTTACAAACAAAATAGCAACTTTTCCTTATCATTGTAATTGATTTTAGTACTACTGCAACAAGCAACATGTTGTTGTCTGCCAGGAAATAAAATGGATTTGGTAAAAATGTAAATGGAGACAGTGAAACATGTGTTATTAGTGCAGCATCTTGAGCAGGCACTCCAAATACTTTAGACCTCATCCAGACGCCTGATGATTATACAGCGCCATCCCCTTCTTCGTCTAAGATTAGCAGGAAGGAGGCTGCATATGAGCACTGTTTCCCCTCTTTGCCATGAGCGGGATAATAAATGCTTTGTGCTGCAACAAAGCCACTGCTGTGATGTGCTGAAGTATACCTCCACTATCATCATCAATGTGAAATAATGATACATCACTGCAAACAGTAATTGGACCCTTTCTCTACAATTTGCATTTTTTAAATGACATTTGGAGGAAGGGACAGGTGAGTTGTTGGTTTCACAAACAATAGTTTGCTTTTTCTCAGGGGTATAATGTCTCAACAAAGAAATACCTAAAGGAGCCTTGCAGTATTATGCCACTCCTCAGACCAGCTTAGTGACATATTTGGGCTGTCTTCTGTCAGCAGAAGATTTTTCTTAAACCCTACTGTCAGTGTGCAGGAATGCACGGTGATAAGACAGTGAAACTGATGCTAAACCCCAGATGAACCTGTGCCCAAGGAGCCATTAATCTGGAGATTTCTCAAGATGTGAAAGGGAAGTTGTGGGTGCAGTTATTTCATAGGACTCATGCTTTCACCTCTTTTTCTCAACTTGAACAGAGACAAGACATTACAACATTTTACAGAAGGAAGAGCACAGGTGTAAATAATAAAACTAATGAGGGCTGAATCTTTACTTTTATGGATCAAAATGTCTGTTGTGAAAAAGGCCTCCTGCTATGTTCCAGGTGTGATCATTCTCCAAAAAATGTTACAGTCAACATTTACAACTCAGACAAATAGAGATATAAACATATTACACAGTAATCCCATCTGAAACTCAACGTGTATCCAAGTGGAGCTTTTAAAAGTTAAAACCAGAAAATTTTAATTGCTCTGTGCTTGATCCTGAAAAAAAGTGCAATTTTACTGTCTGAGTGTGAAACCAAATCTCCACCTGACTGATGCTGACCTGTGTTTGGATATTTATGATGCACTTGCTGGAAATCAATTAACCCCTACATCTTCTCTCTATTGCCTCCTTGCACAGTCTCCAGAAGCTGTTACTCATCCGGCCCTTAGGGAGAAGAAAAACCACCCAGAGATCAATAATGGCTTAGTGCTGAGCCAGGCACAGGAAGATTCAGTATCACATGATATCTGGAGTCTTTCTCTGGTCTTTGCTGTGAACTGGGTGCATAAAAACAAACTTTTTGTATAGCTTATTTGCATCTCAGATCAGAACTCCTTAGTGATCTCATTGGAAATCTGTAACTAATGATAGGTTTCTATGTAAAACAAAACCATTGGATAAAATAAGCCTGGCTTTGCTCTAAGTACCACCAAATGAAGTGTGAGGCATCAAGAAAACACAAGGGCTGGTATGAGGTTACATTTCCTCTATAACTGCAGGGTGTTTTGTTGCTAAAAAAAAAGCCCTGAACTCAAAGGATACAAGTTAATCACAAGGCTCAAGTTTCATGACTTAGTTTTCATACATAAACAACAAGTAGGGACCAAATTCATTCATAATTAAAATACTAATCTTCCTGAAATATGCATGCTCTAAAACATATGTGTAATCAAATTCAGTCAGTACTATGATTCAGAGCTATTGCTTTAAATTTAAATTGCAGCTTTATTAAAAACAGGAAAACTTCACATCCTCACAGCATACACTCAGAGTGGCTGATTATTGGAGAGGGCTGCCCCCTGGTGGTTTGATAAAGAACTGGAAGAACCAAGGAGCTGAAAAACAAGTCTGTGTAAAAGAGATACTTGTTCTTCACATAAGGTTTTGCTGCCATCTGATGGTTTCTTCTTATACATTAGTGAAGCCTTTATTCTATGTGAGGTTGTCTTTTTGAACAGAGGGGGCAGACTTGTGTCAGATTAATACTTGGAAGAGTTTTTATGAGTTTTATGAGCATTCTTTGAATTGCCCCCAGGGGACAAATAAAGTTTTTTGAATTGAATTGAATAGTTGTGCTTAATTTGATGGTAAGGAACAAGAAGAGAGTTGAGGTGTACAAGGATGTAAAGACACCAAAAAAACTCTAACTATTATTGGAAATATTCAATACAATGCATACAATCTGAATAAGATAGGAAAGTAATATAAAGAGGGGATAAACACATTTTAATGAACTGAAGGAAAAATGTTCAGCTCATTAAATAGAGGTAAACTCTTCCCTTGTGGGCTCATATTTCAAACAAACATCTGTAGTGCAGGTGGTGCTAATATGTTTAAGGTGTGAAGGGTCTAAGCATTGAGCTTTTCTCAGCACTCCTCTCGGCTGCATAGAGGCCAGCTGTGAAGAATGAGAGCCACGCAGAGTTTATGGAAAGAGTTATGGGCAGAGAAGAGGGGCGTCACTGTTGGGCTGCAGATTTATTGTGTATTAATGATCTACACATAACAAAGATGTATAAAGTATTACTATCAATCATATCTTAATTTAATATTTCTGTACAGACTGTCGACATATCATATTTTCTTATATCTTGTTGTTTATACTTTCTGTTCAGTTTTCTATTATTACAAATATAATATACCAGTAATGCAAATCTAAGTGTATTTTATTATGACGTTTGGGGAGTGCAGGTTGTGTAGCAAGACATTAGTAAAAGACTGCAAAAAAAAACATTTGTGAATTAATGGCATGGTGTCAACTATGCATGCAATTTGAAAAATAAAAAAGCCCTAGGATAGTTCTTTGAGGTACACCATGGAAAATCATTTGAACTTCAGTAATGAAACTTACTGAGAAGAATTGAGCAAAAAGAATCATATGCTGGTATTTTATATTAATAATCAAGGCCAAGAACCCTTAAAACATGGATGATGGATGGATAACTTACACCAGACCAGGGACCCGAGGGGTCTGGGGGCCCAAGCAATCTCCTTGCTTCTAGTGTCCCATTTAAAATGACGCTAAACAACATGAAATTAATACAAAAAACATGTATACAGGGATAATTTGATTAAATGATGACTTTAATTATATATGTCTGCTTGAACTAGCAGGCAAAAGTGGGATCCATTGATTTTACTTATTGGTAATATTTTTCCGTACTTCTTCCAATGCCTTTAATTAGTAAACAATAGAAAACGCCCATGGTTTTAGATAGTTATTTATCATCATTACATGTTGTAAGATGTTGTTGTTATCATTGATGTTTAAATCAAATCGGCGAAACCGCGAGAAGGAGCTTTTACGCACAGTGCGTAAAATGCGCACATAAAGGGGCGACGCCTGTAGCCGCAAATGATTGCGATACAGCTGTTTAATATGGAACATGATTGCCCAAATTCACGCCTCAGTAGCCCCACTACGTGATTTGGTATTTGCGTAACATGACCACATTCGGCCCCTCCTCGTTTCTCTCGTTAAAGGGAGAAGAAGAAGCAGCAGCACCGCCCATCCAGCTCCATGTCCGCCTGTTCCCTCCTTATTCTGCTCAGACAGGCGGGCTAAGAGCGGGAGCGCATAATAACACGATAAGGCTCTACGTGAAGACAAACTAAGTGGCGATGGCATGAGCTGTTCTGGGAATCACCTACAAGCCTTCATTTTCAGGCTCGGGTCGCCGGAAACTTGAAAAGAAAAAAGCTACAGCGTCGGAGGGAAGTCATCTAACTCAAAACAGAGGGGCATCTCTTCGGAGCCCTCTGTGGTGAAAACACTCCCCTTACATATCTGTCCATCACCGTGCTTAGGAGTCCCTGACAGGGGCTCAAGACAGGCGGGAAGTTTTGTAGGAAAAGAGCCCGCGCCCAGAGACAGAGGGAGAGCTTTGGTGGGGAGAAGAGGATGGACGCCCTGATCCCTATGCTGAAGAGTTACCCAGGCGCGACAGTGCTGGTATTCGCTCTACTTTTCAGGGTGATCCACCGGTTGCTTCAAAGGATCCCAGTGCCCAAGTTGGTGAAGCAGAATGAACACAGCACCTGGAAGTGGAAGAACCTCTCTGTCTCCATAGTGCACTCCCTGCTGACTGGAACATGGGCCCTGACCTGGTGAGTCTCAATCAAAACATCTGTCTGCCCGTCCAGCTACACTGGGACACCATTGTCCATTCACAGTGCACATGATGTGTTGTGTGTCTGTGAGTGTGAGTGTGAGTGTGTGTGTGCAGCAGTGACAGTCTGTGGCAGCCAGGAAAAGAAGGGCATGTTCAGACAGGGTGAAGGACGGGGGAGACAATGGCATTTAAGTGGGGAGGGAAATGCCACTGTATAGCACTAGCCACAAAAAGATCTTGTTGCTTGTGCTTGTGATTTTGTGCAACAGTGCTTTCAACCTCACTTTCAGCCAACAATCAGGCCTACTGAAGCAACAGCTTGCAGATGTAACAACTGGAAAAACCTGCTGCAGAAAGCATCCTGAGAACCTATTTTTTGGGGGCGGGGATGAGCTTGTGAGTCATCTTTGAACATTAATAAAAAAAGGAAACGAGGTCACTTTTTTTTCAACTGTCTGCATTCTCACATAAATCTTGCTGCTTGTAATCTGAGACAATGTAAATTAAGCACAGATTAACATCTCCTGTTGAGATAAAAGATGGAAATACAGTTCTTGGCACAATCTGAGCAGTGCCAAGTAAACCTGTAGTGCACTTCTTTACATACCACATGAGGACTACAGGTCATTTATTAACAACCATTCAGTTATGGTTCGTTTATACAGGGAGGAGAGGCAGAGATTTTTTTGCTTTTCCAGGTGTGTCCCTTTTGTCAAATAGCAGTAAGAAAATCAAAGAACAATGGAAAATCAGAGCCTATTTAAGAACAAAATAGTTGTTGAATTGTAGACATTTCACTTTTTAGGTGCAACAACAGACAAGGAGTTAAAAGTATTAAAATCAGAACAATGATACTAACTTTTACAACTACTTAAAGGAGGGTCATCTATTAGTTAGGGGTTTAAAAATCCGAAAAACCTGATATTAATGTCTCCGCTGTGAGCCCATGTTTGTCTGAGTGAGGGGAATACACACCCATCTATCCATAACATGTGTCCCTCTCCAGTGTGTTGGTCTGGCCGGAGACGTTGCGCAACCTCCACTCTTACCACACCCCCCTGTCCTACCTGCTCGTCTGCGTCTCAACAGGTCAGTGACTGCATCACGGTTATTGCTGTCATTTGAGGATGAAGAGTTAAAAAAACTACAAATGAAGGTTTTGGTGTGAATAAACATGTTTGTTGTTTTGCATATTGAACATTTATGCGCTTGGGGTTGTCTGTGAGTTTTACAACAGTGTGATGATCTGCCTGAAGTCTTAAAAGTTGCTGCAAAAAAACATTTATTATTGATTAATCTGCAAATTACCTTTTATGTAACCTATTTAACAGTCAGAAACAATGAAATGTGACAGATACAAATTCCCACAATCCATGTAAGTTCTATTTTCTGTAGAGTCCATAACTCAAAGATTTGTCATTATGCATGACAAAGAAAATGACCACATCTTCATATTTGAAAAGCTGAAAAAAAAGTGCTTTGCATTTTTCAAAATGTTCTGTCCATCAATAAGACATTTGCAGCTGTAGTTTGATACATGTTAGGAAAATGTGCTGGGATTATTCTTGATTGACAGCATTTTCTCTTCCCCCCTCCTGTCCTGGGGGGCTTAAACCTGCCACCTTTCCAGTTGTTGCTGTTCAGAGAAACAACCTTCAGATCCGCCCCTCTCACCTGATTCTAAGATCAGACGAATGAGTCGTCTCATCTGAATCACTATGGACACCAAAGACAATCCACTAAGGACTCAGTGGTCTGGTTTTGAGCTGGGTAGTTAGGTCTTATGTGTATCTTAATGTAACCATGAAGACACAAATCTGTGGAGATCTGCCCTAACAACCACATAGCTATAAGGTCCACTGAGGCCAACCACATACTGGAGGTCATGCTCTTAAACACAGGGGAGTGTTGTGTGTCTCACAGCAGCCGCAGCATGCCACTCATACAGAGGCACAAAAAAAAGACTCTCAGTTAATTCAGTGCCTTCAGCTGAAATAATCCCACAGAGTTTAATAACCGTGGTTAATGTTGTGAATTGCTATGTGGGCATCTTTTAAAAATAGGGAACAGATCAAATAAAATATGCTCAATGAGGCTCTGATTAATAAGAAGTGACACACAGGAAGTCTTGCTTTGTCATGTCAGATATTAGACATTAGAGTTGATCTATAGGCATATGCTTAGTTAGCATAAACCCAAAAAGAAATGATGTCACTAAAGCTGCAATGGTTACTCATTTTGATGTCTACTATTAAAACAACCTCTTACCAAGTTCGACATTGATAGTATGAGTATTTTTTAAAGTTAAAATTCACTCACTTCAGCTTCCTAAATGTGAACATGTGGTTTCATCACCACTCCTTGGCAGTAAGCTGGATATCTTTGGGTTGTGGACAGAACAAAACATTTGAGGATGTAATTTTTGGCTTTGGGAGCACTATTGGCCTTTTTTTCAATACATAACACATTTTAAAAATCCAGAATCTAATCAGCATATTGATCCAGTATAATATAATTGTATGTTTCAGCACTGTATGACTGTGTTCAGGTACTAAACTGATTGCAGAAACAGGGAACAAAAAGTGAATGTTGGCTATATAAACAAAAATCCCTTTGGTTAATTCAAGAGATTGATTCCTTGATGGGATCAAATCTCTTTATTTGTCTGATTAATGACATGTTATTATAACAATTTGTCTGTTGGGTGTAGCAGTAACCCAGCACACTGATAGAAACTTCAGATTTGTCTGGTTTGTCAGGTCACACCTGTCTGGTTCACTGTGTCAACCACGTCTTAGCACATCAGTTCACTGGACATTGTTGGGTAACATCACTTCGATGACATGAACCAGCTCTTCTTGAAACCACAGCAATAGCGTCTCTGTCAGTGTCACCACTGCTTCAGGTGCTAGTTTTGACTCTTCAGAAACTGAAGTATTGAGATTTAACATGAAATGTGTATTTGCAAAGTCAACAGGCAGGTGAGAATCTGAGTTAAAATCACAACAAACCAAAAACTAGATCACGAGCGGAGTAAGAACTTTATCAATATCAACCACAAAAATACGACGTAAGGGACCCACTTTTGCATTCATAGCGAGGCAGGATCTTTTAGAGGCTTACTATTAAAATTGGTGCACATTTTTTCCTCGAATAGGGTTCTGCCTCAACAGGCCCTCCCTGAGCTGTAATTAAATCGTTGTTTTTTTTACTTATGTCTCTGCTAATAGAGAATTACATTTCAAACCTTATTCACTTCTGGTCCTCTTCTTGGATGAGTGAATTAAAAGACCATGCACTGAATATTTAAAGATTAGTTTTTACTCTGGTCTATGCATGTTTAAGTGACTGGATAGTTCAACTATCAGCACCTAAAACTATATCAAGCTAATTCATCCTGCAGGCGTCACACCAGTGACAGAGACAGTTTCATTTTCTCTTCCCTCTATAGGATACTTTGTGAACGATGCTGCTGATATTATCCTGACAGGAAACGGAAGAGGATCATGGGAATTCCTAATCCACCATGTACTAGTAAGACATCTTACACAACCTGTGGCCATTTTTTTGTATTTTTTTGTGTATTACTTAAACATCAACATTTTTACAAACTTCAAGGTTGAAAGTTAAACTATTGTTGCTCACTAATCAGGTCAGACTTTAAAATGTATAAACCTTTTAGTCAGAATAACAAAATAATTATAAACCTTTACTCTGTAAAAGAGAGACCCAGAGAGTCTGGATAATCCACATTCCTCACTGTGTAATGAAAGATACTTTCACTTCTAGTGTGTCACGTTAGAAAGGACATTTTTTTTCAGATCTTTTTTCTAATGCTTTTAACCCTGGTTATATAATTAGAGGACCAGGTTAGCTTGATTTAAATGTTGCACATTTAATGTCACACAGACTAGTTAAATTCTTCAAAGCTAATTTGAAGTTCATCTGAAGCCTAAAGAACAGCACAAATCTTCAAACGTTTTGATAATTGATTAAAATGTTTGATTAATTAGGAAAGAAAAGAGTCTAAAGTCTCAGATTTCAACTTCTTATAAGTTAACGTTTTCTGTTTTATTCATAACATCTAAGGTGTTGTGGATGAGAAGACATATGAGCACAATGTCTGGGGAAACATCTGAATGACTATGACCTGATCTGCTTTTAACATCCTGAGACATTTTGACAAATTAATTAAAATACTATAATAATTAAAGGCTAAATAAATACATATAAACAAAGGGAAAATGTAATCTGGTTTATGAAAGCATAAAGGCATTATATATTATTTCAGGAGTCTAGAGCACTCAAAGTATAAGTGGTCCTTTCACATTCAGATCTAACTGGGATTATCAAACATTATGAAAAAGAGCTGGTCAGTAGGGCAGGACAGATTAAGCAAAGATGCAAATAGAGGCAAACAAAGAGGTAATGGTGAAAGGATGTTAGCTGTTCAATATAAACACCTCTGTCACTCTCCTCCTCAGGTGATCTCCAGCTTCACGTACACGCTCTACACACAGCTGTATGTAGCCGGAGCTGTGGTCGCTCTCTTCGTAGAGGTCAACAGTGTGACCCTGCACCTGAGGCTGCTGCTGAAGCTGGCGGGGGCTCAGTCCTCCTCCCTGTACTACTACAACAAATTAGCCAACCTCTTCACCTTCGTCACGTTTCGTCTGAGCACCCAGTTCTACCTCACCTGGTACCTTGTCACCAACTACTCCTGGCTGGACAACGCCACATACTTTCTTATCGCTATGATTGTGATGAACGTCATGATCCTGATTTATTTCTACCGCCTGCTCCGCGCTGACTTCTTCTCCTCGAGGAAGAGCTCTGTGGTGCAGAACGGGACGCACAACAACTCCAGGAAGTTCCTCACTGATTGATCACCAGGTTTACAGAACTATATTATGATTTTTGTTTGGGGTGGGAGTTTACACATTTTGTCTTTCTCAAGCTTTATGTGACACCGTCTTATGACAGCAGGTCCACTTGTTCTTGCTGCCAAAGAACAAACCTCCAAAACAAAGCTTGGTGGCACCAGGTGGCAGTCAAGTGCTGCCTTTAAGAGATGTTTGAAAAGCAGGAAATGTGTCTTTTCATGGGGAAGAATACCAAAAAATACTGCTCTAATTAAAGTCTTAAATTCAGAAGACATATTAATCCTCTTAGATGTTACCATTTATAGCATATTTACAATTTATTATCAGGTTGTGTCCTTTAAAAATGCCTCATTAAGAGGCTATATACTTTTTTGGAAGATTGATACGGTTTTATATGTTTGTGGAATAAAAAGGAAGCTACATTAGGCTAGTTAGCTTAGTGTAGCATTAATCTTATGAAACAGATCACACAGCTAGCCTATATTTGTCCAATGATCAGAAAAAATATCCTTTGAACACTTTGTTCAAATTGAACCAATTCTACATGTCATACTAATCAGAAAGCTGCAGCCATGCTGGAAGGAAAAGCTGAATGCTAAAAAAAAAAAAGAAAAACTAGCTTTATCGTTAGGATACAAGAATGATTTCAAACATCTCAAATCTTGCAAAAAGCAAATAATGTCCAACTACTCTATTAGTGCATACAAACCTGTGTGATTAATAGTTCAACAAACACATTTAAAATATGAGATAACATATAGCAGTTGCTAACAGCTAAGTACCTCGCTACATGTTGCCATATCTTAATATTTACATGGGGAGCAGTGTTTTTATGTTAACCCCTACCTCTCTCCCTCCCTTTCTCCCTGAGTGTGCGAACGTCTTGACAGCAGGCATCTTCTGACATTGGACTTTGAATTTGAATGTGTTCATTTTCATGTTCGCTCTCTTGGTCTGTATGATGCCTTTGATGGCTGAGAAGGTATTGAGCTTTCACAAAATGTTGCATAGAAGTCGTCATGGACCAATTTGACTGTTAAAATAGCCGAGACTGCAGAACAATAATGCTCCTCTAATGGCCTGTTATCTGTTTTTGACACAAGTAGGGCTGAAGCTGGTTCTTCCTGCCATCTGATCATTGAACTCATGAGGAGCAGGCAGCAGCACAATCAGTACTGATACTGCTTTCATGTAGACTATTAGTCAAACAACATGGACCTTTTATGCTTGTTTTTGAATGATTAATACCTTAACACAATAGTTGTTTTTTGATATATTGAATGATGGCCTTCTAAATACGATAGTTTCTTCCTCTTTCCCCAACAGTGGACATGGATTTGTCCTCAAGTGTGAATCCTTTTTTTTTATAGCCTACATATATTTCACTTTGTTATACAAATAAACACCATTATTGGACTTAAAATTTCCCAATCATGACAGAAATTTTAAGTGCGGACAGTTTCATTTGAAAACCCAATGATCTCATTTTCAGTCAACGCCAAGAAAGTTAGAGCGACATGGACGGAGTTTAGATGTGTCTGTTTCGTCATTCAGTGCCTTAACCGCAGTGCCTTTAAAAAACATCAGCAAAACAGGGATAACGATAATGATTAAATGTTTTATTATTCAGGATGATAGATGTATGATTTAATGAAAGCCAAGCCACATAGAAAGAATACTGCTGCACAATTTTTACCACAATGATGTAAAACATGTCAAAGTTATGACTGATGTTTTTGTAGCCCTAATGTTTGTGGCTGGTTATTGATACCATGAAATAAAATTTGTATTTAAAATAGCTGAGTTGATGTTTATTTTGTAATGCTCTCTTTTCTGATGAGTGGATTTTTATGAGTTCTTTCTTTGTTTTAAATTCATGTTATCACATTCATACTTGACAGTCATTGGGTAAAACCATAGTCAGATATTTTTATTGATATAAAAAAAATATATATTCTTGATAAAATATAGGTTACCTTAAGAGTGAAAAGTAAAAGTACTCACTGCAAAGAAATGGCCACTTTCATTATTATATCATAGGCTGTTATCAGATTTTTTTAATCCTGAGGAACTGATGTGTAAGCAACATGTTTTGTATCTGGTCAGAACGAGATGAAATAAGATTATTTATATAGCCTTAAATTGTTTTGAAAATTCTTAATCTCTGTGTAGTATGTTGTTATACAACGACAGGCTTTCAATTCAATTCAAGTGTTCATGCTTTCAAAACTTCAGTTAGGCTATAGTATGTATTCAGGACTTTTACCTAAAACAAGATTTCTATAGTGAGGGGTTCGCACTTTAATTTTAGTAAAGCATTTGTGGCCTGTTGAGGTTGAAACCATAGACAGTAGCTGTGTCCCATTTACAGTGTGGTTGAAACCCAGTGCAGATACAGTGTTAGAAACCACGTTGCCAGGCAACGAGGAATTCAGAAGTGATTAGAGCGCCCTCTGTAGTCCACATCCATCTAAAAGTGAAGTGAAACAAACAATATAAAACTATTCTTTTATTCTTTATTTGAAAAAAAAAGACATGGATATCAAAAACAGATCATAAAATATTTTCCAGATAATTTTCCAGAAATGGTAGGCTGTATGAATAACTCTGAGACTACTATTGGCCTAACTTTACTTTTTTGCTTTTCTTCCACAATCAGGATATATAGATAGATAGATAGATAGATGGATGGATAGATAGATAGATAATTCCTCATTTCCTCCAGCAGGGGTCCCAGCTGAGGAAGCGTGTGAGGAAAAGAAAAGAACACGATCCAGGGATCTGAGTCAGCAGGCGGCAGCGGGTCCTGAGCTGAATCCCCTCCACCACGACTCAACTTCCGTGCGTCGACTTCAGCTCTGTTCGCCCCGAAAGAAAAAAAGCTTGAATAAAGGATAAAGACTTTAACTGAGTTTACATCACACTAACAACCATCTGTGGAAGGAAAAAAAAACCCCGAGCTGAAAACACAGAAGAGAGAATAGGAAAAGTTGAGCGCACCGTCCTAACTCGTCGTTGTTAAGGTAACATCTTTACAAAGTTTAACTATGGGGGGTTTTACTCGCCGTTTTATAACTGGTGAATTTACTCGTTTTTTTGGTGTATTGTCCCTTCACGGGCTCCGTACTTTTTATCATGTGTGGGTTTTTTTTTTTTTGACGAGATGAAGTGGTTTTTTCCCCGGTGTTAATGTTGGAAATGCGACGTCTCGGCTGTGTGATGGCTTAGTCCAGTAAATGAGTCTTCTTGTGGTTTAGCAGGAGCTTTGATGAACAATAGGATTATAACAGGACTACACAGTAAGTGGATCAGGACTCGTTACTATCGTCTGGCCTGACTCTGCATGTGGTCCGGACCTACACAAAGATAACATACATTGTATCTCTTTATTTCTAAACTGTTCCGAGTCGGATCTCTACTCAGAGGTCTTTTCATTCACAGACTGCCTTAGCCTGAAACGACTGAGGTACATGTGTTTGTGTTTCGTGGGTAGGCTGCAGTGTCCTGGTCGTGTACCGAAATAAAAACATTGTCTACAAAGACTGCGAGATGACTTGCAGTAGATCAACACTAAAAGAAACAAATGAATAGGCCTAGGTTTGCAGGATATGGATTTCATAAAGGAGTAAGATATCTCTAGGCCAGGGGTGGGCAACTGGCGGCCCCCATCAACCCTCAGCGTGGCCCTCAGGTTCATTTTTACATATCAATTAATTAGAAACATGATGAAATCTGCCATGAAATCATGACAACCAGAAATATGTACATAATAATATTTGATCACTGGTATATGTTGAGTTAAATTTGAGACATAATTGACTGTAATCGTTTAATTTTGGCCCTCTGGCAGTGAGAATTAAATGAATGTGGCCCTTGCTGTCACCAAAGTTGCCCATCCCTGCTGTAGGCTATCGTCTTTTTCTCACAGTCTACATGTTTGTATTTAAAAAAAAAACAAGTGTACAACCTGTAGTTCACCTTAAGTAGCCTAAAATAAAAGGCTAAGATTATGGCAAATATGGATGACGAGTTATTGATTTAGTTTAATTCTATACGTCTTCTAATAGAATAAGACATCGATCACAAAGACAAAATATCAAAGTGTGAAACTCAAACATTGGATTGTTTGAAAAATGATACGCTGCAAATGATTTTGAAGCTGACGTGTTTCAAAACAAGTTGTGATAATGGTTACCAAAGACTGGAGAAACAGCTAAATGCTTTTAAAACATCCAACAGTTAATAAAGTAAACTAGCAACAGGTTAGTCATGTGATCAAGTATTAAAAGAGCATCTCGGAGAGGCTGAGTCTATCTGAGGTAAGGACGGACGTGACATAATATCTAAATCTCTGTACACAAGGCTAAAAACCAACGATGGGTGGCTGTGAGTAAAAGAGTAAAAGATAAACTGGCCTTCCTGCAGTCCCAACTTGTCACACATTGAAAGTGTTTGAAGCAGTATAAAGTGTCAAATAAGAGAGACGGTGAACTGTTGAAGAGCTGAAACCCAACAAAATGACAAAAGTGAGGCAAAGAAAAAGTGATTCAACAGAGGGGCAAACATGACCCTGTTCAAAAATGTTTGAAACATGTTGCTGGCATTAAATTCAAAATGGGCATTTACTTTTCCAAAGCCAGTTAAAATTTCTCAGCTTCAACATTCAGTATGTTGCCTTTGTGCTATTCTTTAATAAATGGGTTTCAGTGATTGAAAAAGCATCACATTCAGTCTTTATTTACATTTTACACCACATCCCAACTTTATTGGATTTATTGTTGTGTAGTTTGTTTAGGTTCCGATCTTAATTCGTTTATGTTTTTACGTGTGTAACTACAAGTTCATGTGCTGTGAATCCATGCATCACAATTCATAGTGCCAGTATAGATGGGTGTTTAAAATACTAAAAAAGAAGAGACTGCACAAAAAAACAGGAACTGAACACTAAAAACGTGAGCTAAGAAAGAGCTCAGATATATTATGGAAACTCTATTTATCTTAAACTCTTCCTATCATGATCCAGAAGGTTTCTGTTGACATGACATGTTTGATAAAAGGATGAACTTCATGTGGTTAAAATGTGAGATTGTCTCTGTTTCTCTTTGTCCAGCTACCTCGTGTCCCTCTGCTAACCAATCGCCCTCCAGGCTTCATGTCCGTCCGGGTTTCAGCCATGAGTGTTCTTCCTCCTGTCCGACGGGACCGCGTCATCGCTCAGCTCCCTCAGGTAAAGTCCCAGACGATTACTGCCTGATCCCCTCGTAGAGTAAGAGACTGGACGGCCTCACAGATTCCTCTTATTTGATCGTAGTGTTTCAGGAAAGAGGCCGCCCTGCACACTAAAGAGGAGTTCAACAATAAAGTGAAGACTGCCTGCCAGGAGCAGCGCACCGGCACTGTGGGGTGAGCTCAGAAACCTGGAGTTAATGGACATGGTGTTTTTAAGTCACTGTGTTATTTACTGTTTACTTCTTCTTCTTCCTTTTTTTTTTATCTTAGCAGATTTAAAATCTCCAAGGTCATTGTGGTGGGCGACCTGGCTGTGGGTAAAACCTGTCTGATTAATAGGTAAGCTCAGGACGACGTCTAGCTAATAAGTAACAATCACAAGAAAGAATGTGAACCTGCTACAAGGAAGCACAATCCTCAAACTTCATAATTTAGACTTTCTGGGATGTTTATTTTTATTTGTGTAATCCTGTGAACACACAGAGAGCTGCACTGAAACACATGAACCTCTTTTCTGAAGTAATAACGTGTAGACCAGTGCTGGGCATTTCCCACAACCCCACGATACGTTTCACGATACACAGGCCTCGATACGACATTGATTTTGGATAATGACCATGTCCTTCACAGAATTCACCACAACAGCTGTTCTTTATCGTTGAGAATAACAGCAGAGGCATATTAAGGATCCTGCACCTTCAAACACTTCAGCTCAGGTCCTCAGAGATCCTAGAAAGACATTCAAATATTTGAATTCCAGAGCTATAGCTAAGATGTTTTAGTCAGCTCCACCATAGATCCATTGTCTTTCCAAACTGTCTTCATGCATGTTCTGCAGCCATATCCATTCTGAAACATCTGCATCGATGCATCTATTCATTTAAATGTAAGGAGCACATATTGCCTCATCGATTGTTTTAGCACAGCCCGAGTGTAGACCAGCTAAAAGCCTGCCTGCTGGGATTGACTGTACTTTATAGCTGCTTAAATAAACAACACACCACTTCTCTGCAGATACAGAGGTTAGCTCATGCTTCTTATATCATCAGTTATAAAACCCCACTGAATGGTTCAGTCGTGACGACGGAGAGGAAATCTCTTTTTATGAGTCAGTAAGATGTTTGAAAGGAAATCTTTTAGGATGGAAACGTTTTGCCTTGAAGCCTAAAAACAGCTGTTTTCTTTAAAAGGTTTGCATTTCTCACAGGACAGGTCCGTCACTACAGAAACACAACGGTCTTCAGTGACACAGGCCGCATCGTTAGCTCTGTTTAAACTTTATTCTTATAGGAAGGTCTTTATGAACTCTGAAATGATCTGCTATTTCTATCTGCTTTCTACTCCTTATGTCTGTTTTCCTGTGTTCTTCTTCTTTGCTTTCTTTTTTTTATCACTCTCTATCTTTATGAAGCTCTTCGTAATCGTGTTCAGAGAAGTACGTTATCAATAGAGTTTACTTTTATTATCATTACAAAGTTAAAAAAAGAAATGGCACAACCTCAGTGACTATAGCAGTAAAATGCAGCAAACACATTTAAGCAGCTTTACTAATAGAATCCATGACTGTGGTATTATTCTGAAGGAGACATTTGAATCCTTTCTGTTCATTTTGCAGACAACACTTTATCTTACATTTGGTTTTTAAAGCTTTTATTTTTTGTAGTTTTTTTTTGGGTTTCTCTCTGAAGTGAAAGATGTGAATATTTCCTCTACCTGGATTTCAAAGTATTTTATTTTTGAACATGTCTTTAGGTTTTGCAAAGATGCTTTCGATAAAAACTACAAGGCCACGATCGGTGTGGACTTTGAGATGGAGAGGTTTGAGGTGCTAGGTGTTCCCTTCAGCCTCCAGCTGTAAGTCTTTGTTTCTCATGAATAAAACAACGTCAGAACTCTGAATCCATCTGTTGCGATGCTCACTCGTCTCCTTCTTTGTTACAGCTGGGACACTGCCGGCCAAGAGAGGTTCAAGTGCATTGCTTCTACGTATTACAGAGGAGCCCAGAGTGAGACATTTGAGTATTTCTAGGGCAAAAAAAAAGAATATAATGTCAGGGAGAAAGAAGCTAACATGCTAAGGCTGTAATCCTTTTTTTTGTTTGATTCCAGTTGTGATCATCGCGTTTGATGTAACAGATGTTGCATCTTTGGGCCATGTGAGGTGAGTTTATTTATAACGAGACGGTTGTTTTGCACTCTTAGAGCTTCTCTCCAGGCTAAAGGTCTTAAACCTGTCTGTTTCTGTTTGTGTCTGCAGGCAGTGGCTGGAAGACGCCCTGAAGGAGAACGACCCCACTGCTGTCCAGCTGTTCCTCGTTGGCACAAAGAAAGACCTGAGTGTAAGTCTGCTGCTTTGGTTCAAGTGGACATGCCTGTCGACATTTCTGGCTCTTTTACTGGAGTCAAATGTGCGGTGTTTGGATCGGTGCCAGCAGCACAAAGCCAATGTGTCCTAGCTCAGACCTGAGGAATGCTGTTTCTCCATCATTCACAAGACCAGTGATCCTTTTTTTCTTTTTTCACGAGAGCCGCACTGGCAGGACAAAGTCAACAAAGGAGCCACTTTTACCATAATGCACAAAAAAGCATTTCTGCCGACTTATTTGTCTTCCCACAACATACAATGTGTGATGCAGCATATACAGTCCGAACTAAAAACAGGTTTACCTTAACACTTGGACGAGAGGAAGCTGGCAGGCATATCCTTGACTTTCTTAAAAACGTTTGTAAATTGTGAATCTACTGAGGCCCTGAAGTCCAAAAAAAAAAACCCCAACTTGTGCACAGAAGATCATTATATACGATGATTCTATACCATAGTGTTTGATTCAGTTACGTTGTGACTAACTTGTCTGCCGTTCGTTTTTTTCTCGGACAGTCTCCTGCTCAGTATTCTCAGATTGAACAAGATGCCCTCAAACTGGCTCAAGAGATGACAGCAGAGTACTGGGCTGTGTCGTCCCTGACAGGTGAGTGGGACTGTTAGCTTCTGTACACGGGCCGCCTGACCCGGAGCCCCCTTTTCAAAATGTTTTACTAAAATAAAGAAATGATTTTTAAACCAATGCCAAATCAAATAAATACATTTAAAGCCTAAATAAGGAAAATTTAATGGAATAGGGAAAACTTTGAGTATGTGTCATGAAGAAGTAAAACCAAAGAGTGTCAAAATGTTACAGAATCTGGTCTGTTGTTGATCTCTTATTCTTTTATCCACATAATACAGCATATATCAAATATAAAGACAGAAGCTTTTCAGGTGAAAGCTGTGGTCACTCAAATTAAATAAAATCCCCCTCCACACACACACACACACACACACACACACACCCACTTTAATTTCCATACAATCCCTAACTGATCTGTCTTTCATGCTGCAGGGGAAAATGTGAGAGAGTTTTTCTTCCGAGTTGCATCATTGGCCTTCGAGACCAACGTGCTCGCTGAGTTGGAGAAAAGTGGAACGAGGCAAATCGGGGATGTTGTCAGTGAGTATCTAAGAATGTCTCTGCATCCATAAATCACATCAGTCACAAAGTTTTTTTTAAGACTTAGCTGTTTATTCTTTGTTTTGTTTTTTTCCAGAAATCAGCAGCACTTCAAACAATCTGAACACTGCATCGAAGAAGAAGCAGCCTAACTGCTGTCAGTGAGGATGTGAGTGGGAGTAAGAAGTAAGAGCTGTGGGCTGAAGACAAGGTTTTCCTCAGTGGAAAAAGACTGTGGCTGCACTCTTGGGCTCATGGGAGGGGTTTCTGTGGTCAAAGTAGGAGGAGGGATGCTGGACTTAAACCTCCTGACTTTGTGGAGTTCAGCTTTTTACTGGACGTGGGAGAGTTTTGTTCCTGTGGGATGTGGATTCTTGTGGTGTTACTCAGTTGAACTTGTCTTGAGTTACAGGGTGACACAGCAATTACACCAAACTTCCTGATCTTCAGAGATTCCAGAGCATGACGTGTAAACGTTTCCTGATGCTTAGACTTTTCTTAGGTCTTGAATGAAATATTCTCTCTTGCTGCTGTAGTCTGAATATGTTCCCCCATTAATACTTTCATGTACTTTAAGGTTTGTCAGTGTTCGATTTTTATCTCTGTCTCCTCTCTTTGTTTAGCCGAGGTTCCTAACTCCATATTATATCAAATATGCACCGAGTAACATAAGAAAGGCAAATATTTAAGGAGAAACGGAATAAGATCAACAGATTGTTGTTGCTTTACTATTAAGTCGTGCAGGTTTGACTAAAATATAAAAGCTGAGAAACGTAGTATGTACACTTTACTATCATCAAGTGAAGCACCCTACAACCCCCTCAGATTTATCCTGTCACCCCTTGTTGGGTCCATGTTTTTTTTTTTTAAATGTCTCTACAGTGTTTGGGTACTTTTGACTTTGTTTACGATCCTATGAATGAGCGAATACGAATGAGTACTTTTATATCAAAAGCTCAAACTGTGTGTGTGACTTTCTTTCATCATTTCATCAAATGTCTCATGGTAAGTCTTGAAATGAATTAAATAGTTTAATTTTTACATTTTTAATTTGTAATCCCAGTATTGCTTGTTTTGCCTTAAAAAAAAGTTGGGGGGAGGGGGGGTTATTAAACTTTATTTTAATTATTGAATTCATGCCTTTATGTAGGAAAAAATAAAATTACACACTTAAAATACCACGGGACTGGAGGGCGGCCTGTAGGGACATTTCGATTTTATTACAAACACTTTTTTAAAGTCTTGGAAACAAGATTTGTAGTCGGGGGGCGTTTGAGCAGCACCAGCCTTCTTAATGAATTCAACAATCAATGAAATGTTAAGCGGTGCAGGTTTAACTGGAAAAATGAAAGCTGAACAGTGTAGTATGTAAATCGTGGTTTTTAATTGACCGACATGTTGAGGTCGCATTAGAGTTGTAAAACATTCCCAGTGTGTGCTGAACAAACACTGAGAGCAGGTTACGCTGATGTTTGCATCAGGCTCACTACTTAAAGGAATCAAATGATGATGATGAAACCAGTTTAAAGGGAATGGTGGATAACACATGATATTTAGTGAGATGTAAAGGTGAGCTTTGGGATTCTTATGCAACACTTATTGTTGAATTGAGTGAAAATACCTGACGGTCTGCTCTCTCCTGCTTCTGTGTTATCAGAGGAAAAGACAGTGTTTGTATGAAGCCCTGTCTCTATGGAGCTCATTTTAATGTAAAAAGTACAAAGACATGATGGTGACTGTCAGTGGCTGAGTGAGTTTGTTAAAAAAAAAAGGCAATAAAAAAATATAAAGTTTGCATAAATATGAGGGCTTCAGTTTGAGAGGTTCTTATAAATTGGCAATAATTGTTTTTGTTTCTAGAAAACGCATACAACTATTTCTTGTGCTTCTATATGAAAATAATACATGCTGTTTTCTCCTCTACAGGAATACAGGGCAATCTTGTTTTTTGTTTTTTGTTTTTGTTTTTTCAATTTCCAAAGCTACTGAAGGAATCGAGTCTCTTCCTGTCAATTTGGCTCTGCAGCTCGTCGGGGATGCAGTGAGAGAATCTGTAATTGTCTTTAATCCACTTCCCTCCTTCTGTGTTCTCGATGGCCACAGCTGCAACACCTGCAGGTAACACGGTGTGTGAGATTGACAGGAAAATGTTAAAATAATGGTGTTACACTTTTACGCAGCTTGAATCTTGACTGACCTACAACAGTGGCTCCCAGCTTCTCCACCAGCTGGATCGCAGCCTTCATCGTGCCTCCAGTCTCTACCCATTGGTCCACTAACAACACCCTGGTACCTGCACAGAGGAGACATGTCACCCTCTAATATCTGATGTTATATAATACATTAGTCTTTATTAGAGCACTTACATGGTAAACAAAGACAGGCAATTAAAAACAATACACATTGTTTCTATATGGGGGACAGAAATGAATAAAAGCTTTAATCAGCTATAAAGAAAAAGTGCAGTTTGTTGAACTTTATGTTGTTCAAATTACAAAACAAACCACAGATAAATACACAAACATAAAATGTTATGGTGTACATGTATGATTACATGAAATAATAAACGTTTTATTTCAATAAATAAAACTATAAACATGGCCGTTCTCTGCTTTCATAAAGTTAAAATATATAAATATTTCCAAATTATCAAGATTCAATCTTAAACTTTGACTAATTCTTTCCACTTCTTTAATGAAACTTCATAATAGAGCTTATGAAACGTTGAGAGATCACCCTGTCATGAAAAACAATAAGGCTACAAAAACATATTTCTTATAACTTCGATTTTTAGAAATGGAGGATAATAACCTACTGTACAGTATGCAGTATCTGTGGATCAAACAAAGTGTTTCAGTTGATTATATGAGAATATCTAGAATATCTGGAATGATGTCAAGTGACGAAGCCACAAAACCAACGTGCAACATCTACTGGCTCACACTAGAGGGTGTTGTGCTGCAGGAAATAAACATGAAGCTGAGGAGACCTGTGGTTTAACTCTGAGTCAGATGTTGTTACTGTTTAAGTCTCCCTTTACCCTTCAAATGATGCTTTTCTGTCATTTAAAAAAAGCTGTGCAACAAACCTTTTCATGTGCCCACCAAGTTTTACACATTCATTTAGGGAAGACTTTTAACCCTACTCGATAACATAAGCAACCAAGGCTTTGCTTCAATCTAAATTAATCTAAATAAAATATTGAATATTAAGGCCTCATCGTGTAGGTGTGATCTCTTCTTTAATTTGAAGCTGTAGCTCTCACAGCCCAAACATAGTCAGCGGTGTAAACAATGATCCTTTCAAGAGAAAAAACTTGACATTGTTAAAGGGTAGAAAGCAAAGAAAGATTAACCTGGTTTTAGTGCATCCAGTCTTATTTCCATTGTCTTTTCTTTGCCTGTGTAATCAGTGTAGTTTTGGGTTTCCGTTGCAACACACAGGTGTCCTGCTTTGCGCACGGCCAGAAAACCTTTTCCAAGGACGGTTGCAACAGACGCCCCTGCGAACAAAAAAACAAAGAAAACATATCAGAATGTAACATTATGACAGCTCAGACATTCTCAGCCTATGGATAACTCAGTTGTATGTATTGTCATGTAGCGAGGTGTAGAGGAGCAAATATCTAAATTTAGTATCTTTGCCAGAGGGGTTAGGTTTCCTGCCTGCACTGGCAGATACCTCTTAAAATAAGATTGGTGTCAGACACAGAGTGCTCTTTCTTTTAATTTACTTTTAATCTTCCTTGAAATCAAATGGTTTCTTACCAAGAATGAATCCCATTGCATCTATCCCAGCAACCAGGTCAATGGTGTCTTTGAGAAAAGGATTGGTGAGGTCTTTGACACAGTCTGCAAGAGCCTGGATCAAGTGCAAGACAGTAAACCAACAAAGTAGTACAAAATACACACATTTAAGTGTATTTCTGCAGTTAAATGGGGTTTATTCAAAATAACATGAGAGGGAAGACAGTTGAAACAGTATTACAACTTTTAAAGTAACATCAAATCATCTTATTTCCCATCTCACCGTGGAGTTGAAGTAGAGTCTGGATGGGTCCAGCCAGGCAAATGTTGGTCCTTTTATGTTTGGTGCCATCAGCGACAGATACCATCCTTTGTGCCTGTCTACAGGAAGGTCCAACACGTCCATTTAGAAACAAACACTTGCCTGCACTGTTAGAGGGAGAGGCTGCAGTGAATGTTCTGGACTGTGAATAAGAATTAGAGACACCAGTATCGGGTTCAGGAGGGGTGGATGGTGGGTGGGGTGTTAATAATAGTCCTTTGCAATGATTGAGATGACTTTACTTTAAAAAGCAAAACAAGTAATCTGTTACAGTTTTATAATTAGTCAAATTTTGGGAAATTTGCATGAACATTCTGGAGAATTTTCCAAATTGGTCAGGAAAATTTTGGCAACTTGTGTGGGAATTTAAGTGAATTTCTTTGTACATTTTTTGTGCAAACTAGTCAAACTTTCTGAAACTTTGATGGAGATTTTCATATAACTCATTAAAATATTTAGGAAACTTCTAGAAATCTGTGGATTTTTTGTCGAAACATTTCATGGGATTTTTTGGACATATCTATGAAATTTCTAGGGATTTCATTGAAAACATTGTGTATTTTATGGATATTCTGGAGTATTTTTGCAAAAACTTTCTTTAAATTTTACAAATTTTCATGGAAGTTTTTTGAAACTGGAGGATTTTCTTTTTAGATTTTTTGTGAATTGTCAGAAATGTTTGATTCAATTTTTGTGAATATTTATCTCATATTTCAGGGATACGTTGACATTTTTGGAACCTTTTGGAAAATGATCACTAGATGGTGCCAAACATGACTGATGACTGACAAAATCTAATTATCTGGAGAGATATTGAAGCTGTTTGATTTCTGTTGATCATGAATGCCTGACTAGCATTGAAATAGATTACTAGTTCCAACCCCATTTCGACCCCTGCTTATCATGTATGTGAAATTTGGAGAAATTAATGCCATGACCTAATATCTTTCAACTAAAGCTCAGTATTTAAATCACCTTGTTCCTGTCCTGAGGAGTCAAGGTAAATATTAAATCAAGTTTCATACATTAACCTCTATGGGACCCCTTGTTAAAAATGTCAATGATGCAATATGGAGCCATTTTATCAAAGTCCTACAAAGACACTTATAATGTCACATTTTTTGCACAAGTTTGGTGAGTTTTGGGGCATGTTAATGCTGCCAAATATACTAATTACTTAGGAAGAAAAAGAAGACGAATTCCTTGCATTCTAGTAGGGTACCCTTCCTTAGAGGAAAACTAAAGAGCAGAACCAACATGTGAATACGTGATTTTGTTGGAAACTACACAGGAAAAATTGTCAGACAGTAAATGGTTTTGTCACAGAGCAACGTGGTGCAGATTCTGAACCTAAACAAATCAAGAACATAGTCACTAGATAATATTCATATAGTTTTCATTTACACGAGGCTGGGGTCACACTGAACTGATGAATCTCTGAAATGTTCATTTTTCCCCTGGTGAACTCCTCAGGCTGTTGCTCTACACGCTGGACATATCCGAGGTCTTCAGGTCTTTGTCTTTACAGAAGGAGTCTAAACAAGTTCGGGTTGCAATCATAATCCAATCCTTTTACTTTGTTCTTGTTCTCAGACTGGAATGTTATTACAATTATTAAATTAAACAATATTTAGTTTCATCCAAAATGTGTGCAACAGGGTTCAAGCTGAGTGTCAACCTTTTTGTAAACTGAAACTGTATTTTCCCACAGTTAGGTTTTGTGTACCTCAAACCAAATGACCTCAAGTGCTGTGTAACACTTGAACCCTTACCTGCTGTTTTGTAAAATGTCGTCATAGTAACCATGTTTATGAGAAAACCATTTGTTACACACATATCTTACTGATAGCTGTATAAGCCTATAATGATGGATTTTGAGGTGTTTAAATGACTTACAGAGAAATATTTAAACCTGAGAACACATTAAGAGCTTAAATAAAATGAAAAAGATATACATGTATTGTTAGCTGTTATTAAAAAGATGCTCATTTACACATTCAGCCGTTATGAGCAAATACTCTTTCATTTGGAGTCATGGTGAATGTAAGGCCTTTACTTTCCTGTTATCTATTTCCAGGGCTAAACGCTCCACTTCGTTCTTCAGCTAGCTGTTTAAACACTGAGCAAGTTAGTAATCATCTTTCCAACCCAGTGGTGTTCTTTTTGTGGTGGTATTGCTAACCAGAGATGGCCACCATCTTCTCTGTCTTCTCTTTGGGTCGACAACACTGATGCCCCTGCACAGACTGGGAAACATAAATGAATGTATGACTCTTAATGAGCTAATTAGCTCACTGGGTGGCAGTAGCTCAGTCTGTAGAGAGTTGGGTTGGGTACCGCATATTGGAATTGGGCTGTTTGCTGGAAAGGTGCCATTTCACTTCCCAAGCACTGCTGGGGTGCCCTTAAGCAAGGCACTAAACCCCCAACTGCTTGGATGCTCTTTTATGTGCAGCCCCTCACTCTTACATCTCTCCATTTGTGCATGTCCATACAATGCTGTTTGCGCATCTGTTTGTATTTCAGCCTACGTGTGTGTAGCATGTCTCAACAAAAGAGTGTAAAAGTAATTTCCTATCATAGGTTAATAAAGAATATCTTCTTCTTATCTTGAGATAAGACAAGACAAGATAAGATAAGATACTATACCACAGCACATTCATACATCAGTAGAACATGACAATTTATGCCATTGGTTCCCAACCTGGGGTTCAGTTCTCAATTATAACAAAATGACTAGTTTATTCAAAGGTCAGTAGATAAAACTACTCAGGAATAGCAGGCTACTTTGTCAGCCACACTTGTAATTCAGGTAATGAAATCAATTTAAATGTACAGTATGTCAATTTGACTGAAATGTATCACTTTTCTCTTGTGGGACCTGGGGGAGCGCCTCCTATTTCAAAAATAAGTAAGGGGGATTCAAGCTTCAAAGCTGGGAAGCACTGCTTCACATCATTGTCTGATATTTGCATGGAAAATTCCCCATAAGGCCAAGAGGTTCAATCCAGCAATGAGTTAGCAGCCACTCCCCATAATATGCTGCACATTCTTCTGCAAAGTTGGGCCTTTTAATGTGTCTTTGTATGAATTGACTGATTTATGGAGCCTGCCTCAAGTGGCCCCTCTAGGAATAACATTTAGCTGACTTCCTCCTAGATATGAAGTGCTCACTCTAAACACTGACAACAACATGTCCTATTCTTGCAGCTGGCCTTTCTGGAGAAGTGAGTTCATGAAAGGAGCCTTACCCATCGTGGTGTTTAATCATGAGTCACCTTTCTGTTTCACTGTACGTGTTTTAGCCGACTCCAAAGCTTTCCTGTGGTCAGCAGGATTATTCCCCTCATTTCAGCCCCTCCTGCAGTGACCACGATAATTCATGAGAAACTTTTTTTTTTCTTTGGTCGAATGTTGCCTCTGGTGATTTTACATCACTTCTCCCCGCCTTCCAACAATCGGATTTCAGTGCCTTGAGTAGGTTGGACCTCCGCCTCTCGAGCTCCCTGTAAGACCAACCATGTGACTACACTCTGGGCAGATTTGAAACCCAACCTGACAAGAGCTTTTTCTTTTCTTCCTGCAAGTCCCTGATTAACCGATGCAGAGGAATATACAGTATGCTGTCCATCCTTTTCTTAACTCACATGTCATTTCACTGTGACTAAAATACTTAGTAGCTCAGGGATCCACAAATCAATCACCCACTACTCACTTTCCTGACTGAAATTACATAACGTGAAGCAATATTTCAACTGCTCAAATATTAAGTAATGAAAATGTTGTACTGTTTGTGTCATGCATGCATCCAGTATAAAAGGATCACATGTCCTACAGGCCAGACACAGAACCTGTCAAACAATCACAAAGGTCCACACATATTTATTAAAATTCTAAGAAAATACTTAAAATGCCTAGAAATAGCCTAATCTAGTTTCATCCAGAGGCAACATAATGTGATTTAAGTTTATTGATCCAAGCATATTTTGTCTTAATTTATTCCCATGATGAGAAATTAGACCTTCATAATTACATTAGACTGACGGTGATTTATTTTTTTATGGATCAGATATAGATATATCATATAGTCTACTAAAGATAAAATACTCAAAACAAACCAGGGTTGTTTTATACTCAGCTAGGTGAGAGGGTGTGTTAAAAGGCAACATCACCATGAGGCTGTTTGGAGGAGGTAGGTTTAGCTCATAGATAGTCCATGGAAGCTGCTCATGGTCGTGAGTGAGGGGCTTTTTCTGTGAATCAGTTCGCACTTCAGTCAGGGAGGTTCGCGTGTGACAGCGCCAACCTTTCTCCACATTCCACAATGAAAGAGTTGTGTCCCTACATTGTGATTTAGGTCATCACCAATTCACCGCCCGTTTTGTGGTATTTGAAAGATGTCCAATCTCCTGGGTTGGCATAATCACCCCATGCTTGTTTCCATGGAAAGCGGGGCGAGCAGGAACCTCCTCTATGCGTGTTCCCAAAGTAAATCTCCACTTTCCGGAGGGCTGAGCTGAGGGGGGTTGGGAGGTAACTTACGTTCATCTCTCTGCTCGCAGTGAAAGGAGCAGGAGTTTCACGCGCTACACACCCACTTAACCCACAATTAACCCACTTTGCTCCAATTCTGCAAATGCTGAGACATCATGATTGTGTGACCAGGCTGGAAATCTGGAGAGGTTAATTCGGATAACTCCTCCCAGCTTTGCCATTTACCGTATTAATAATCACACCACTTGTGCGTCGCCTTAAAAGTGGGAGGGCTGCTAGAGAGCGCCGGAAAACCGCGAGGAGCTGTCTCCGTTACGCGTGGTGCTGAAAGTGCCACTCGCCGCATCATGTGGTCCGTCTTCTTTGTCTTTCTGTCTTATCTGGACAGAAACTTTGTCAGGGGAGACTTTCTGAGCCTCGCTTTGGATGCAGAGAAGGAGAGCAAAGTAATGTTCTCCATGCTCAATGGCACCTTTTGCGCAAAAATGTCAACCGTGCGGGAGAATTTCCTCTACCAGGTGTCAGATGGAGCTGAGGCGGTGCGCTCATTCGTGAGCCCCGCCGGGAGGCTAATGAACTGCTCCGTTATAGTGAACCAGGTTCAGGTGAAATCGTTCATGCACGAGTGTAGAATGGGACTGAAAGAACAGAGAGCCGGGCAGGGAATGGATGCGCGTTTTGCACGCATGGAGGAAGCCAAAATGATGTGCAAGGAGTTTAAAGAAAAGTCGGAGTGCGGGGGAAGAATTGAAAAGGATGAAAGCGATGACTCTGCGCTGCAGGACCAGGTTTTAAAGAGATCCAAGAGAGGCTTTACTTATCCGGGGACGCTGTGGTGTGGAGCTGGAAACATGGCTGATAATTACGACCAATTGGGTAGGTTAAATAATGTTAATATTTAAAAGCAGATAAAATAATGATAATAAAATGGATTTATAATAATAAAATGATAAACCGGTTTCTGGTCGTGTTGCAGGAGAGTTTGCAGAGACCGATAGCTGCTGCCGTATCCATGACCACTGCCCGCATGTCATCCACGCCTTCTCCTCCAAATATGGCTACACCAACTTCAAGTGGCACTCTATCTGTCATTGCGACTGTGATAATGCGTGAGCACAGAAACTGCTTTTCTTTTCTAAAAGTGAACAGAATTTTAGAAAATGTCAGAGCTTGCATACTCACATTACATTTACTGGCATTATGTTGAATGAATAGCTGTTTAGTTAGTAACTCATAAAGAATTACATTTTGCATTGGCCATCAGTTTCAGGAGGTTTAAAGGCATAATTCACTTTTTAATAATATTCCCAACAGTTAGAATTCTTTAAAGACACTTCTCTTGAATCGTTCTGTGAATAAAAAATGTTGCAGCAAGCTGCAGCTTTAAAGTCTATCCCATTTTATTTTGGGATCACTTTTAAAGATGTAGTCATGGGTTCTCCTTTTGAGATTTTTGCTGCCAGATGAATGACTGTTCTGCTCAGCTTCTAGGAGAGATACTTAAGCTTTTGAGACAAATGAAGGCAGGCGTGTTTCCAGAGCTGCTGGTCAAAAAGGCCTAATACAACTTAAGGTCTAATAAATTTGGATTGAATGGCAGCTGGGTAGTTGCTAAAGCATTATATCCTACAGTATATACATATAAATGTTTCCATAGCCTGAAAGAGTGAATTCAAATGAGGCTGAATATTTGATGTCTCTTTCTCTCTCTGTAGGTTAAAAACTTGTCTGAGGAGAGTCAACGACACGTCTTCCAGGGTCGTTGGTCAGGCGTTCTTTAATGTCATTGGTGTGCCTTGTTTTGAGTTTGCCTTTGAAGAGCAGTGTGCTGAGCGGCACTGGTATGGCATGTGAGTATCAGTGGACTCCTGGGTTAAACTTATAAGTAGATTTGCAACATATTGAGCTGTACTACTTTCTGAAACCACCGCTCAAACCCAACCTCTCGCTCTCTCATAGGTGTAAACGATACCAGAAGTTTCCCATTGCTGTTTTGGAAGAGGCGGTGCCATATGACTTTGGGGGTATTGACGTCATCGATGAGTTGACACTAGCTCCTCCCAAGAGTGTAGAGTCCAAGAAAAGCCCTGAAGAAGAGAAACTCGAGAGTACAACCCAGTCTGCGATGTCAGGCCCTGAAGAGCCTTCACTCAGAAACGTTGTCACCGCCGCTGAGGACTTCATCAAGGTCCTCGCTACCGTCTCCACCTCTCAAAGCTCCACCACCGAGTCTGATAAAGCAGAGACGCAAAGCTCAGAGAAGAAGAAGAGGAAGAACACAGGGAAGAAGAAGAAGAAGAAGACCAAGAAGCAGAAAGGAAAAGGGAAGGGAAGGAAGAGAAAGCAGAAAACAGAGACAGGTGTTAAAATAGACGAAGGAGCTGCAGTAGCCACCTCTGGCAACAAAGCAGAAGACACCATAGCTATGAGTAACTTCCTCAGTGAGGCACAGAAACACGACCAGTCAAGTAGAAACACTAAGAGAGCGGGTGATGGGGAATATGAGCTGGGAGAAAAAGAAGAGCCGTCCAATGAAGTCATGAAAGATGAACCAGCAATAGATAAGGAGACTGTTTCCAATTCAACACCTCCAACAGTCCAGAAGAAACTCGTAGATTCAGACACTGAAGCGCTTACCGAGTCCTCAGATCAAATCACCTTTTCTACGAGCACCACAACAATTATTCCACAGAAAGCCAAAACCAGAAGGCTTTGGAAAGGGAGGCGCAAAAAGGGCAAGAAAATTCCTTCCCCTGAGAAGCATGTAACTAACACAACAGACAACTTAAGAACCAATTCTGCCCCCTCCACCATCACCATAGCCCCACCATCAATGCTCCAACAACAAAGCACTGGGAGTGACACTGAGAAGCGACCTGTCTCCAGCACTGCCACGACTCCCATTGTTATCCCCAAAGTAAAAAGAAACAGGTCAAAGGAGAGAGGACACAGAGAGGGGAGAAAAAAAGGAAGGAAAGTCAGCCCGGCTTCTCCCATTGTGACCCATGAGAATTTCTCTACGGACAATCTGAAAGTGATCCCTCTTACCGGGGCTCCAACCATGTCATTGCTGCCCACGACAGAGCAGCAGGTTTCACACAGGCTGGACATTTATGGTGGCAAGATGAGTGTACAAGGCAGTGTTTTGAAAAGACAAAAATCAAAAGGAAGAGGACTAAAAAGCAGGAGGAGGAAAACGGTATTACCTCTATCAAGTGAAAACCCATTTTTTCACAACAGCTCAGACAATTTGCTTGCTGTTCTTCCACCTCTAGGGACAGGCAATGCTCTGGACATCCTTGCAACCACTGCAGTAATTAACAGGCCCAAAGAGGTAACAGAGACTTACCATGAATGGAGGCTTTTTGCTATCACAGCGGCCCCTTCTGTCATTACAAAAACACACAAGCAGACATTGAGACAGCAGAGAAAGCAGAGAAAGAAAGCTTTGCGGTCTTTTCTTAGCGATGGCATGTCTATCCTTAAACAAACTGAGCAAACACCAATGACATTTACAACCACGCCATCCAAAGCCACCACTAGTGCAGAGCCCTACCTGCAGCCATCTGGAAGACCCTCCAAGACAACCTTAGCAACTCCTGTTATGAGTCCACTCCAGTTATCTATTGAAAGAGCACAAGCACAATTCATCAAGAAGAAGAGCAGAAAAGCAGCAATGTCTGTTCGTCAACATTGAGCCATGAGGTGCTAGCTCCGCAGGCTAAACAAACTTAGTTGTTTAAGCTAACTCTTGTCGATCACATAAGCTTGCAATATATGACTTGTCAAATTATTTACAGTGTAATCTATATCACAGAAATGGGCATAAATCATATTTAATTTTGATGTGAGAATCACGTTTTGTAATACCATAAACTGCATGTCTAAAATAAAATTTGCGAATGATTTTGAATGTATAGAGCCTCTGTTTGTACTGTTAATAATCAAGACATCACTTTTTTTTTTTAAAGAAAGGTAGATTTGGAATTACGCTTCTTGATTTTCTTGCTGAGAGTTCGAAATATATCCACTTTTGTCCTCCATTCTAAATGTGAAGCCTCGAAAGTGAAACAACGACCATTTTGCACTTTGGTTTTTGTCCGTGCTAAATAAATTAAATCCGATGTGTAAAGCTTAAGAGGGCGTGCTGGGTAGATGTTGGTCATTTTGGACTGAGCTAGATGTTTAACCCTGTGAACTACCATTGGAACTAGTTTAAATTGTACCATCGAAAAAAGAGTGATGTCAATACTTTACTCTGTTACTAGCTATCATAGATGTGTTGATAGATGAATTAGATCATTCACAAACATATCACATTTCATTGTTATCTCAGACTTTAATTCCTTGTAATTAATCATGAGGCGGAAGTTCAGTGGCTTAAAGATAACCTGCTTAACCTGTTTTCATTTTTTTGTGAACCTTAACCTTCAAACTGTGTTCGTAAATCATGCCAAGGAAATTCTGCTAGTGTATGCACAGGTGTTCTTTTGTTTGAAGTGGACTCAGGCTTTGGCCTTATAGTTTCCCCCTGTGTGGTTTAAAGCAGGGTCACATTCTCTGCACAGATTAGGCGATCACTTTGCACATTTCTTTCACCTTTGACCCTCAAGGGTTGGTTGTAAAACCCAGTGCAGAGGCTGAAAGGCTCCTGGTCAGCTGATTCTCACATGATTGCATAAGAGCGAGTTAATCTGGATGAGGTGGAAAAGATGTGGATGTCCGAATTAGCTCTTCATCACATCAGGCACATGTAATATTTATTTTGCTACGTCCAGGAAAGATTCTTCAGTCATGGTGAAGAACATCTGATAATCTTGTGCAGAGCTTGCAAACAATGGGAACTGTGCAACAATGAAGACTTTCATGCTGCAGCTCAAGTTCCCAAACTTTTTGGAGGACACCCAAGCATTCAAAGGAGCTTGGCATTCAGATACGATCATGAGCTGAAACTGCAGAGCGACTAACACAGTTGGATGTGTGATAAGACCATTTTCTCACAGGGAGGGAAGAAAGTGGCAGGAATTTTCCATTACATTGCAAGACTGTGAACTCAGGGAACTTCAGCTTACAGATCACAACTGAAGTTCTTCATGAGAAATATCAACAAAATAATAAATAAGAATAAGAAGACCTTTAATTACTTGACAGAGAATATTATCTTAATCAAAAATGATTTTGTTTTTTATTTGACCCACTAATGCTTACCTAAATACTAACATTAACATCTAACATAAGAAAAGAAAACATAATGCATGTATCTATGTAGCTTATGCTACTTTGGTCTGCCCAAATCAGCATTTAAGTGACCTAAAGCAGAAACACACTCACACATCTGCAGGTTCCCTCTAAGCAAAAATTGTAAAACCTCACCAGAGTGGTTTTGACATGATTTTAGTAAGATTTATAGCATTACCTTATGGTGACCTAAAAAATGACCCGTTTGCTGGCCAGACCCCTGTTTGTGAGTGTGTAACGGTGCCGAAGACCTCTCTTATGTAGGTACGCATACTCACACACACACACACAGGTAAACATGATCTATAGTATGTGTGATAATGAGAAGACATCACGGTCTGTGGCATCCTATTAGGAATAGAATTCAATATCCCATTATGTTCACCAACACAGCAGCAAATCTATTGATTTAAAGAAACTAACCTGAAGTAGTTTAATTGGCTGGTGTGGCACTGATGGATGAGGAGAAGGAATGCTGGGCTTCTGCTTTTGTTTCTGGAATAAGAAGCAAGATGGCTCATAGGAAGAAGACAATCATGGTCCTCCTAGAACTTTATTCATGAAATAGAACTAGCAAAGGAAGCCATACATCTGCCGATCTGCTAATTTTGTCTACGTATAATATGTATTTTCTTTCTTTCTTTCTAATTTTCATTTTATTTCTGTCAGGTGACGATGGCTAAAACTAACCAAATTCTCTGACACACATTTTCTGTTTGGGTGTGAGGAGGAGTCTGGCGTGTAAAGCCATAAGAGGTTGTGTGCCAAGTGCTTTGCCAGCAATTCCAATGAAGGCTTTGTGTAAAAGGATGTTCATTTACATCAGAAAGACAGTAGATGGTGGTTGGCTACCCGGCTAACCTTGGCATTGAGTACACTGGACTGGAAACTGAGCAGCTTTCTGCAGGCAGGACCGCAGAAGGAGACGACAGTTTGTATTTCACCAGGACCACCTCTGTGGTCTTGTACTCACTAAAACCTTGTCCATCCTTGTTAGGGGCTCTGTCTGGTTGTATAGGTCTCAAAGTGTAACATGGGTTTGCTGTTAGCTGTAGCTGGACAGGTACAACATTTGACAAAAGGAAACAACATTGCTAAGAATGTTGAAAGCACTGATGGGTTTAATAGTGTGTCGTTTTAAGAGGATATTGGGCTTTGGGATGTAGAGAACACATACATTCCTCTTAGCTTAACCCGATGACTGGAAACAGGTGGTAACAGCTAGCTAGGCTTATTCAAAATTAACAAAATCCACTTAAAAAAATATCTTAAGCTCTCTAATCAACCCATTAGATCTCGTTTGTTTATGTGCAAAAACCAAAGTGTTAAACAGCATGATGTTGTGGTTTCAAACAAAAGGCTGCTCGGGAACACTGAACCATGGAAATAAACGATTGTAGAGCCATAGATTGGTCCTCTTTGTGCAAAATGCTAATAGTGTCTTTAAATGTCAACACAATGGCAATGTAACAGTGCTAAGATTAATTAGCTGACGTGTTTGCCATGTTCAGAATCTAAGTTCAGCTTGTTAGCATGCTAACATTATCCTAGCTGATAGGCACTAAATGTACAGCGGAGGCTGATTGGATTAATTTTCTGGTCATAAAAGTATTTGATGAGTTAAAAATGTTTGACCTGATGGTGCATCCTATTATGAATTTAAGGGATCACAAAAGTTATGACAACTAGCCTGAACCTTAGAGGCCTTTGCACCATATAGTTTGGCGAGCTGTCTTAAAGCTATTCATTCTAGACCAAGGAGCAATGTTGCTAGCATAGCTAAAAATAAATGTGTTAACATTATCTGTTAACAGTCTGCCATCTTCTTTATTTGTCATCTTGTCTTGTCATGGTGTAATTTGACAGTGTGGAACAAAAGTTGAACTGCTCTTTTAAAGTAGACTGTAGAGACAATGAAGAAGGAGGGACTTTAATGTGGTGCTTGAAATATTGTTTTTTTATTTTATCCTGTATAGATCGAACAACCTTGTTAACTCTTCCTAAAGTTAAAATGATAGGATACAGAAAGCCTGGCACCAAATAACCAAAGTGTAAATGGAGAGGCCAAGAAATGAGATGTTCTTAAAGGTGGAAAAGAAAAGACCAGAGCAGAGAAGCCGAGCACCGATTACCTAACCATCATCATATCACACCATGTTGTTTTGTGATGAAGACAATAGATCTGGTTTTGACTTGGTAAAGTTTGTGTTGAAAAGATATCACTGATGCATAAAACACACTGATCCCTTCACTCATCTTCAAGTAAATAAATAGTCATATTAGAAAGCAGATGACCAGATGATGATTCACTCTCATTGACTGAGTTTTCATGTTAAGACCTGGCATTGAAATTCTCAGAAATTGAAATTTTCTGCATTGAAATTAAATTGTGTCTTTGGTAAAATGTAATTTCTTTTATTTTTATTTTTTCCCCCAGATGCCTAAGAAGGGTCCCTATGTGAATCATAAACCCCAAAGTACTAAGTTGTTTTGAAAGATTTTATTTTTGGGCTTTTAGCCTTTATTTTATAGGAACGCTAACCTCTAGATCATCTGCGCCCATTATGAAAGAGATACACAGGGTACCCTGAAAGGTATCCATGAGCCACTTCAGTGACATCTACTGGACAATGCAGGACAGTATCTGCGTGATTTATTCTTTTCATTCACTCATATTTTCACTTCACATACACATTCAATTCAGTTGGTAACAGTAAGATACAAGAAAGATGTATAAATATTATTAGTTTCTATTTCTAGTTATAGTTGATACATTTCCCCAGGATAAGACCTGTGGCTCTTCTTCACCTCAGAAAAGTATTTGTTATTGACAGACATTTGAGGTTTTTTTCATTCACATTAAACTATTAGTATTTTTGGATACTGTAAAAATATTTTCTGAAAAACACCTTGACACTTACTTGCATTTTGTGTTGACTGGTGGCCTCCTTCAGGTGGTTTTTGATCACTGGCTCATCCAAACTTCTTGTGGAAGCTCCGGTCACCAGAGCCACTCAATCACAACCGGTACACCTGTTACCTGAAAGAAACACGAAACACTTCACAGTTTCATAAAGGGAGCAGCGAGATTAGAAGTAGAGCCGAGCGCGAGAGTCTGCAGTCAGGTGTTGATAAACACAGCAGGGTGGACGCTGCAGCTCTACCTCATTGGCATAATAAGGAGGTGGGACCCTGTTTTGGTTTATTCTCATTGAAGGTATTTAGTGGCACATGAAGCTGATGAAGTCAGGAGAATCTTTTGACTGTCTGTATATTAAACAGTCAATAATGGAAGAATCCAAGTGCACCTGTTGCCATTGTGACCCAACCTCAGATAAGCAGAAGGAAACGGATGGATGAACTGAAAAAAAAGATTGTAATAAATATGTCAAATTGTTTAATTCAGACCAAACAAAATAACTGGGAGGTCTAGCTGCCTACCTTTACACACTTTACCCATGCATCGTTTTTTTTCTTAGTATGTGATTGTGCCATGATGTGTCATCTAAAAGCTATTTCAGTGACATTTAGTGGACACTAAAGGAAAGTTTCTTGTGATCTACCCTTTTTAATCATATTTCCATTTCCCTACTTCTAGTGAAGTTCCCAACATCGAGCAGACAAGATCGAATCAAGGATCAAGAGCAACAGATTCATATTCAAATGAGACTTTTTATTCTGTTAGTGCAAAATGACAATACAAAGCCAGAGATTAAGTTCACAGATGTAGAAAATCGGTCAGATTTAGAATTTGTCAGCCGTGACATGTTGCACTACTATGATACCTGCTCCACAGGTCGCATCCAGATGTCTCCAATCTGAGAAAAAAAACAATAGATGTAGGTTATCTCATGATGGGTAAATTACTGATAATGCAACAGCAAAGGAGCAACAACGGTTGAAACATGTAATAAGCCACTGTAATAGAGCACCACATTAAAATAACGTGAGGAGGAAAACCACACACCTGCACATGTGGGGGGGCACTCAGGACATATGTGACTGAGTTTGCAATGTCAATGGCTTCCAACGGCTGTAAGAGAATAGTGCAGAGTGATAAAATATGCATGTAATGTTATGAGCAATATTCTAAGAAGGGAGGAAGAATGTGTTCACCTTTAGTGTAGAGAGAGGAGCAGCAGCTTTTTCAGGATTGTCACTGTAGAGCCGTTGAAAAAATTCGGTCTCCACAAGACCGGGAGAAATGCACTGCAAAAAAAAAAAAAAAAAAGGGTTCATCATAAACATGTTTTTATTGAACAATGCAGTGTTGAACATGTTGGGTGATACTTGAGATGAACAGTGCTGAAGTCTTACTGTGGCTCTGATGTGGGTCTTCGCCTCACGCAGCTCCTGTCTCAAACCCTCCGTCAGGGCCGTCACAGCGTACTTGGTGGAGCTGTAGAAATGCGAGTCAGGATTTTGAACCACACGATGTCCGCTCATGCTGAAACAAAAGAATATTTACACATATTTACATAAACCAGATCAGCACAGCCATTTAGCTAAAACACATGTATTGATTATAACAGTCCCATGTGCTAATTGACTGATTGATTGAATAATAAGTTGTGCAAACAATTCAATCCCGCAAAACTCTATTAGGAATAAAACTGTAACAAGTTGTCAATCAACGACTAACAAAGTGATTATACTTTGAGGGGTCGTTCCACATTCTGGACAGAATCTTTGTAAGTTGTCTCTTTTTAGAAGTCAACTGCAAATCTCTCAGTCAAACTTGAACATGTTCAATAACCTTACATGATGAATGAATAAAAGTGTATACCTGTTTATGTTGATGATGTGTCCGTCATCCACATTTCTTTCTTTCATTGACTGATATGCTTCACGTGTGCAAACACACAATCCAAGAACATTCACCTGCAGGAAAAGATCGGAAAATTTTACGAAAAAGTCTAGAGATTAAAACGTGGGATAAATATGTAATCGTTTTTAATCTGTCTGTGAAAAAGTGTCACACCAGTTCTTTGGTGCAAACAGAATCTCCCTGTTCTCTCTTAAAAGCCTTTTTGTGTATTATTCAAAATTATATCAGATATTTTGTCTAGAATCATTTGTATATATTTTTATTTTTAAATCTTAATTTTCTTTTCAGATATCAGCTAATGTTAAACAGTATTGGTTATGTATGAAATTATTAAAGGTTACAAATTATCCTCGTTTCAACCAATTTAAATAAGTCTTGAAGTTTCTTGCCAAAAATCCACTCTGATCCTGTATTTTATCATGCCTTTTTTCAGCACTGCTCAGAACAGGCTGTTTATGTGTGTGTAGCTTTAAATGCAAATGAGCTGTGTCTGATCACGCCCCTCCAGTAAGGGCTTGGCTTGGGCCCCCTCGCTCTATTCCCTATTCCCCATATTGTTTACAGTGAGAAGGCAGACTCAAGAGTGCAGAACAAACACCTAGTTGTGGGATTGTTGCCCACTTGGGGGAGGGGTTACTGCCCTTTGTGATGTCATGAAGGGAAAATCTGCGAACTTCATCTGTCCTGTTTAAGCAGACGTTTTCTAAAAAGTGGAGCAGGCACAAGATAGAGAGGATGGACTTTTCTCATAATTGGGGGGTTTGTGGACAGCCCAGGGGCTCATATGAGTGTTACAAAAACATGGTGAAGTGTATTTTGCAAAAATGTGACCTTTAAATTGAGATTAACAAATTCAATCCCTTAGCCTAAGGGACAAAAAGATGTGTGCAATGTTTTCTGTGGGGTCACAATTGCAGTTGGAAGATTTTTTTGATGGCAATTAATTGCACAGTGTATTCCAAATGCATATCATAACTGGACTAAATCAGGTTTATATTGTGTGTCATGTACAACCACTTGTGTTAGAGACCTAAGTATCGTTTCCCAATCACATACATTCAACAGTTTTATAAATGATGTTTAAATAGAAGCACTAAGCTCTTACATCCAGCATGTTCTTCCAGCCGCTGGTTTTGCCGGTTAACAGAGGGTCTGGATGAGCAACGCCTGCGTTGTTAATGCACACGTCCACACCTTTGTGCTGAGATTTGATGGCAGAGAACATGGACACAATCTCCTCCTCGTTGCTCAAGTCACACTTGTAAGGCACAAAAACGCCGCTGTGTCCGGCACTTTGACACTCAGCTGCCAGTTTCTGAATTCAGAACGAAAAACAAGAGGTCACACATATCAGTTTTATGATTTACTCCGTGAAGAAGGTTTTACTTTCAATAAGTTAAATGTATACTCTCAGGGGGTTAACAAATTATACAGTTTTCTGTGCAGATCTTGTGTTTTATTTCATTAACTTTTATTACCTTGATGGATCAGGGGAGGTTGTCCTTTAGATAAGATACCACTTTATTTATCCCAAAGGAATTAAACCCGAAGGTCCCTCTCTGTTATAAATGACTGACTGATGGGTGATGTATTATCTCATAAAAACCCATTGGTAGGTCTTTAGTTTCTGACTTAAAAGTTAGTTAGTAAACAGCACGGTTTGAGAAAGAAGAGAGATTACTTTAAGGGATTTGTATTTTTTACTTGGAAAAACAGGAAGAGGCAGTTTCTTGTTTTGACATGTCTTGGGATTAAGCCAATGATAAGGAGAAACATAAACAACAAAAATGAGTTGTGCCAACCCTTCCCCTGTAACCTGGATAAGGCTGTGGACAGGAAGCACAGGGAGACTTTTGGTTTGCTTCAGGGACAAATTTGTTTGAGGCTACCAGCCCCTGTCACTGTAACTCGTCAGCAGGAAATAGCAAACAGCAAGGAGAGTCCTGATTTATCCTCGAGGAGTTTGAACATTAATTATTACACACAAACTGTAAATTCCCGGTGCTCTTACAGATATCATTTATTTGTTTTGTTCTCACGCTGCTGCAGTCCCCGACATCACTCAAACGCACCATCGACTCTCTCTCTCTCAGCTAAACAACAACATTCACAGAGACCCTTTACTGACAGTGTCCCATGCTGTTCCACATTTTACCTGAAGTGAGCTGCTTGAATTAAGTATAAAGTCCAAAACAAACCTGTAGTTTTTCGATGTCCCTGGCACAGCCCACCACCTTCATGCCCTGGCGGACCAGCTCCTTGGCTATAGCGGCACCAATCCCCACCGAGGCTCCGGTCACCAGAGCCACTCTGCCCCTCCAGCGGTCCATGACAACCGGTACACCTGTTACCTGAAAGAAACACGAAACTCTTCACAGTTTCATAAGAGGGGCAGCGAGGTTAGCAGTAGAGCCGAGCACGAGCTTTTGCAGTCAGATGCTCGTGAACACAGCAAGGTGGAGGCTGCAGCTCCGCCTCATGGATATGAAGGAGGTGGAGCCCTGTTTTGGTTTATTCCGGGTTATTCCCACGGAGGGGAGGATACTCAGTGGCACATGAGGCTGATAAAGTCAGGCGAATCTTTTTGTCGTCTGTATATTAAATATAATCTATATTTGGAAGAATGGGAGTGCAACTCTTCTGAAACACCTCTGAAGCAGATAATACTGCCCCCCGCTGGTGAAAGTTCAACAAGACAAACATTTATTCTTTCTTATAAGCTCCTGTGAGGAGTTTTTAGCTGGCGACAGAAGGGACTGACATTCATATTGGTGCCTTATAAGCCCAAAAAGCCAACAAGATCAAACCAGGAAACTGTATTTAACATTTCATGGGGACTTTACAGTTCTACCACTGTGCAGTTGCACTAAGAGACCTTTGGCTGGAGCCAAAGTGCACCAAACTGAATTCCTACATATTGTTGCGTTTAAAGGTTAGGTAGGCCTATGTCAATTATTTTAATGCACCTTGTTATATTTGTTGAAATTCACTTCTCTTTGCCCAAAGCAGTCAATCAAATTAATACTCATTCCTAAAAGAGAGAGAGAGAGAGAGGGAGCCTGTAAAATTCAGTCATATTGTTTCATTCAGACCACATAAAATGACGGGGCCTACCTTACAACCTGCTTTTTTTTTTTTTTTCTGCACACGTCATTATGTCATGGTGCGCCACAAACCCTGAACTTTCATTCTTGCATCATTTGTACTTTGCTCCTTCTTTCTTCTACAGTTCTGTTTTTTATTTTATTGTGCTATTTCTCCCTATTTCATTTTGGGATGTATAAATATTGTTTTCACCTTTTACTTAGAACAATTTTTGTTCATCTTTGCCGCTATGGATGAATAAAGTAGTCCTAATATCACGTCTTATCCTATCATACCTTCATAGCGCAATGACATTTCCTGTTGTAATTTAACATAAAATAACTACTCATTAACGTATCCTGAAAAAATTAATTGTTTATTTCAAACTTAAATTACATATAAAATTCATAAAACATGATGGACAGAGAATGATTCACCACAGGTCAACCAGCTTGATAATTTCAACATCAAGCCTTTGTGATGGATGCTCTACATCTAAACTACTGTCATTTCATGTCTAAAGTTGAAAAGGCTAATTATTTCCAAAAGAAAAAAACGTCCGTTGTTTTTCAAGGGTCAACAGAAATGAGCCGTCACTGTGCTTTCCAGAAGTCTTCAAGAAAAGAATATACATAAGGGTACCATGTCTTATCATGTAGAGATTTACTGTTAAATTTTAATTGAATCATTGACTTCTCACACTTCACAAAGTAAGTAAGGGTCCTTCATTATCTTGTGGAGTCCAGGTTTCAGCAGTGTCTGCTGTGTATCAGTGGTCACTGAAATCAGGAGTCATAAAACAAAGCAGGCCATGTGGGCGTTGTCATTGGTGGTCTTACCTGTGTTATAACAGGCTGGTTGAACTCAGTTGCATTTTCAGAAAGGTTCAATGCATGCAGACCGGGATAGACACAGTTCTTTAACAATGTGGCTTACATTTGTTTTTCTCTTGTTTGCCTCTCCCATCAAGATAATCACAGGGTCAGGTATGTTCTCCACAGAATGAATATCTGTTTGTGTAGACAGCATGAGTCAGTTTCAAAATATAAGATTTTGGTCAAATTATGGAAAAGGGGTTTGGGGGCTTGTTTTTCTTCTTGCTGTTTTTAGTTAAATAACGTATTCTAATTTGATTTTATAGATTGGTGCTACCAGTCTGAAGATGTGTGCAGTCACAAGTGCACCGGTAAACCTCAAGAAAAGCCCCTGACATTGACAATTAAAATGAAATATGAACAATTAAGTACTGGAGTTACTTTTTCATTCTCCTGCCTTAACAGGTCCAGATGTATGGGGAGCAGTTTCACGCCACTGCAGCGGGAGACATCAATCTCCGGTTAATATTGTAACAAGGAAAGTGCTGCCTGATGGACAACTCACTCCTTTTCACTTCATTGGCTATCAAGAAGCTTTTCATGGTCGCCTCATAAACAACGGACACACAGGTAAGTGTGGTTTGAACAAGAAGTTTATCTTATTAATGGATTAACTTGAGCTGAACTACTGAGGTAATAGTAGTAGTATTTTCTTTGCTGAATTTTGAAAGAGTTAAATATTTTGTAGTTCACCTGGATTTACCCTCCAGAATTAAGATTAAAGGAGGGAACCTGGCTGTACCATACAAAGCACTTCAAGTTCACCTGCATTGGGGCAATGATGGAGGTCCGGGGTCTGAACACACGATTGATGGAGAACAGTTTTCAATGGAGGTATGAAATATAAGGACATGTTTCAATAAAGAGCGAATGTCATTAAGACAATTGTGTTTGCATTATATTGAAAAAAAGTTTTTAAACATTTTTATTTCTCGTTATATCTACAGATGCATATTGTCCACATAAAAGAAGAGTACAGCTCTGTATCCCAGGCTTTAAGAGACCCCACAGGTGTCGCTGTTCTTGGGTTTTTCTTTCAGGTAATTTGATTTGTTTACCTGTAATATTAATTAGTGGATCACTTTAATATGCTAGAGGTAATGTGCCACATATAATTCTTATTTATTTAGTTATTGTTTGGTAAAACCTGAAGGTTATTCTTTACAACTGGATATGTATTGTTCCCGAGCAGCATTCTTCATACAGAAAGCTAAACGTTCCATGATTGCAAACATGTCATGTAAGAGGTCAGAATCCAAAGTTCATATGCATTTTTTTGTTACACTTGACCAATTTGCTACAGATGTTTGCACATTTTAAAGTTTTGTCATGACTGTGAGAAAAAAGCAGGATAAACCACTTGTGACAAAAAGAAGGGAGAGAAAATTTATAAGAATGATGTTATAATATAATATAATTAATTTGTACAGAAATGCATCAATAACAACCTGCATTTCTTTAAAAAAAAAACGTAAAAAATACAATGGTCCTAGAATTATGCCTTGAGGTACTAAAAAGAGTTTAACAAAGAACCATTGTAAGCATTATTCACCATCGTTTTAAAGAAAGGCAGTATCAGCGTCAGATTGAGAAAAACAATTAACAAGTGCCATTTTTCTTCTTTGATCAAAAATTACAGAGCGACAAATCTTGAACAAAGTAGCTTTTTACACGAAATGTATTTTACTGCATAAAATGTACAATGACTCTTCTGTCCTATTCCCAGTTTGTGATATAAAGCCTGGTGCCGTTTAAGCAATAGCAATTCTTTTAACTACATCTTCTTAAGTCTGTTGTCCAACTTGAACAAAAATGACATGTCATATTTTTTAGTGTTTTGAACATTTTTATCTTTGATTACAGGAGTCTGAGTTTGCTAATAAGATATTCGATCCCCTTGTAAATGCTCTGAAATATATCACCCGATCCAGTAAGTCACTTTTTTATGACCTACTAGTCTGATTTTCCAAAATATGGGATAAAGATAAAGTGCAACACTGATCAATTATGAGGAGATAGATACTGAAAATCAAAATATAAACTGATTTGAAGAATTAAGTGGTCAATGTGAAATTTAATTAATTGCTTATTAATAGATTTCTTATTGTCTTGTTAATATTTTTTTGAAACCAGGCAACAGCACAACACTAGGGGGCGTGTCGCTGGATATGTTCATTCATCCTCAGATTGATATGACTAAGTACTATCGCTATTACGGCTCCCTCACCACACCTAGCTGTGCTGAAGCTGTCATCTGGAGCCTGTTTGAAAACCCCATCCCTCTCAGCAGGAAGCAGGTAAGTACTTGAAAATACTGCATCATATGCCAAGTGGTAATACCAGCCAGTCCCTCTATGCAACTACAGATCAACATCCAGCTTGGTACAATCAAACTCTTGCCCACAAAGTCTGCCCTGAACCTAGGTGTCATTATTGATGACCAGCTAACATTCAATTTAACCTACCTGAAACAACACGACACTCTTCTGTTCAGCTCCCAGTACCTGCTCGCATCAAATTCAAAACTCTGCTGCTCGCTTATTAAAAAATCGACAAATACTGCTCCACATAAACTTTCTCATCCAGGTCTACATTCCCTGCCGCCCACTACGCTCTGCCAATGAAAGGCCCCAAGTATCTAGCTAGACCCTTCTACTCTGTCGCCCCCCCAATGGTGGAACGAACTGCCAAGCTCCATTTGAGTCCATTTGCACCTTTAAGAAAAAAGCTAAAGACCCAGCTCTTTCATGAACACCTACACATTTCATGATATTGATGATGATGATTTTGATGATGACGATATTTAGGATGGTTTTCATGCTGATAAGGACTCTCAAGAACAGCTGTTGATGTTGTTGTTAATGGCGATATATTAATATTAATTATAAAAAACCTGTGCGTTCCACGGGCAGGAACCGCACTTATATGTAGAGCTGTTTGTTTGCACTCAGTTTAACACTGACATCGACACGCCATTCTTATACCGGATGAATGTAGGCTTTGTCACTTTTTGATAGAATCAATCCCCTACTCACACTTATCACCTTTGCATTGATTTATCCATCATGGGGCTTCTTGAAAAGCCCTTGAAATCACCAAAACCATTTTTCAAATGTCATTATTGTCATTTGAAAATCATCATTGGTCCTTTTAAGTATGTGTTTTTGTTTTACACAACTGTGACATATTATCACTATAAAATTGATCCATGGAACATTTCAGAAAACAGTTACCCATTTACACATAAAGCAGACTCTGAAAAACTGTAGCATTCGTACTGTATGAAGTTGTGTTACTGACCACATGAATGAAGTCACTTGAGTC